>NW_026652289.1:89025135-89126459 GCF_009828535.3 Hylobates moloch | reverse complement strand
CTCACCGAGGCGTGTGGTCCTCTCACCGAGGCGTGTGGTCCTCTCACTTAGGCGTGTGGTCCTCTCACCGAGGCGTGTTGTCCTCTCACCGAGGCGTGTGGTCCTCTCACTGAGGCGTGTCGTCCTCTCACTGAGGTGTGTGGTCCTCTCACTGAGGTGTGTAGTCATCCCGCTGCACAAGGAGCATTAAGGATGTGCAGTGTTCCCGTTTTGTAGTCAGATGATTTATACACCTTCGGGAACCTTTTCCAGGGAGCCATGTCCCATAAGTCCATGGATTTTAGGTATGTTTACCAAACACAATCCTAAACTAACCACATCTTGCTAAAAACATTTCATAGATAAGGACACTTCTCCTAGCGAATACCAGTCATTTATTTACAGAGAAGCCAGTCTCAGCATTCTGGGGAGATCAGCCCGAGTGACTGGCTTTATTTCCCAGGAGTATCTCCATTGTGCTGGGGAGGCATGAAGAGCAATTTCACTGCTTAGTTCCTCTTTCTTCTGAGGAGAATTGAAATCTCTTATGCTAATTATGGATTATTTTCTTTCAGCTCTGCAGGTTTTGCTTCATGTATTTGAGAACCTCTGTTTTTTGTTCGGAATCTTTAGACTACTTGGGTTTAAATCTATCATCTCTGGCGTTTTCAGTTACATCTTTCACTTGTCACTGTCCACTCTCAAATGGTATTACACTGCCTGAGCCGCGGGGCAGTGCTCTGACCGTAGTTTCCCGCTTCTGACATGTTCTTGGTTGGTAGTGTTGCTGTGTCATATGTCCAAGTGAAACATAGTATAAACCCCACAATATGATGTTTTTGTTTTTGCTTTAAATAGGCAATTATATTTTTTCCCCTCAAATTTGAAAAGAGAAAAAAAAGTCTTTTTTTTTTTTTTTTTTTTTGAGATGGAGTTTTGCTCTTGTTGCCCAGGCTGGAGTGTAATGACACAATCTCAGCTCACTGCAACCTCCGCCACCCGGGTTCAAGTGAGTCTCCTGCCTCAGCCTCCCTAGTAGCTGGGATTACAGGCACGCACCACCGTGCCTGGCTAATGTTTTTGTATTTTTAGTAGAGACAGCATTTCACTACGTTTGCCAGGCTCGCCTCGAACTCCTGACTTTAGGTGATCCACCTGCCTCAGCTACCCTAAGTGCTGGGATTATAGGATTATAGGTGTGAGCCACCACACCTGGCCTCTTTTTTTTTTTTTTTGAGACAGAGTTTTGCCCAGGCTGCCAGGCTGGAGTGCAATGGCATGATCTTGACTCACTGCAACCTCTGCCTCCTGGGTTCAAGCAATTCTGGCTCAGCCTCCCGAGTAGCTGGGATTACAGGCATGTGCCCACACCTGGCTAATTTTGTATTTTTGAGTAGAGACATGGTTTCATCATGTTGGTCAGGCTGGTCTCGAACTCCTGACCTCAGTTGATCCACCCGCCTTGGCCTCCCAAAGAGCCACCATGACTGGCCAGAAAAAAGTTTTTTATGTTAACTTACATTTTACCATTGTGGGCCCTTAAGGGTTTGTTTCTATCCCAGCTGCCTTGTGTTATCATTTTCCTTCAGTTTGAAGATCTCCCTTTACCATTTCTAAATCTGCTGACAGAGAAGTTTTTCGGTCTGCCTGGGTATCGATTTTGGCTTTATCTCAGACTCTACACAAATCACTTGGTCTCACCTTGGGCCTCTCATGTATAAAATAGGAATAAGTGGCTGGGCGCAGTGTTTCACGCCTGTAATCCCGGCACCTTGGGAGGCTGAGGCAGGCGGATCATGAGGTCAGAAGATCGAGACTATCCTGGCTAACACAGTGAAACCCCGTCTCTACTAAAGATACAAAAAAAATTAACCGGGCATGGTGGTGGACACCTGTATTCCCAGCTACTCAGGAAGCTCAGGCAGGAGAATGGCATGAACCCAGGAGGCGGAGCTTGCAGTGAGCCAAGATTGCACCACCACTCTAGCCTGGGTGACAGAGTGAGACTCCATCTCAAAACAAAACAAAAAAACAAAACAAACAAAAAAGGAATAAGTATAATATAATGTAAATAATTAAAATTGTATATAAAATAAGTGAAAGTACTTACTCAGAGAGTTGCTGTGGAAATGACATGAAATAATGCATTTGAAGCTCCTAAGTCAGGGCCTGGCACAAATGTTTGATAAACATTTGTTGTGATTTTAAAAATCTGTTGTTTTGCCTTTCTCCTTCTTTCCCCTCACCTAGGTATCAAAGTACCTACAGTTATGGGTGGGTAACTAGACCAAAAATACGCCCTTCTTGCTGAGATTAAAGCCTGGCTTATTGACTCAGGGTGGCTTTAATGAAGTGGGTTTACTTGGAAGCTCTGCTTGCTCACAGGTACAGAGCTTTCGCAGAACTGACTCTCTACCTGGCAGCCTTGACGGGGCTTGGATTCAAAGCATATTCTTCAGCCACGTCATCTTTAATCAAACTGCAGGTGGAATTTGTAGCTTTTAGAATAGCTCCTATTCCTTTCATTCCTTTTTCTGTTTTTTTTTTTGCTCTTCCATCTCAACCTAAAAAGAAAATCTGTTTTTTGCTCTTCCGTCTCAACCTAAAAAGAAAAACACATTAATTTGAGCCATAGGAATTTAGAACTTGTTTTTTCTTTTGCTTAGATATGTTTGACTAAAGCTTCCTTTTTCACAGGTTTATTTTTTCCAACATTTTATTATGAAACAAATATATACAGAAAAGTTGAAAGAATTTTACAGTGCACACCCACATATTCACCACCTAAGATTGTGCTGCTGGCATCATCCCACGTGCTTTATCACCGCTCTCTCCACCTTTTCGTCCCTCTATTCATCCATCAGTCCCTCATATTTTTTTGCAGTGTTTCCAAAGAGACCTCTGGACACTTGCTTCTCAGCATTGCAGCGTGTAGGCCCTCAGCAGGAGTTCAGAAGTGCACATTTCACAGTGAACCTTCTGAGAGTGTTGACAGCTGACAGCTTTTCTTTTTGTCTAAGGAAAAGGGCTGGCTGGCCATTGGGTGTTGTAATCTCTTAGGAGAGTAAACTCTTATTAACTATCTAAATCATTCTTAATGATTCTTTCTGCTGTGTAAATAGGTCTGGGAGGACCCTTTCTGACGTTGTTATAGGTTTTAGCTTAAGGTATTGTAAATGCTATTTATCAAGATGATGAAGTTCCCATTTGTTGTAATTTTCTGAGAATTTTTATCATTCATGAGTATTGAATTTTGTCATTTGCTTTTTCTAAATCAACTGATATGTAATTATGTGATTTTTGTTCTTTAGCCTATTAATAGGGTGGGTTACGTTGACTTTTGACTGTTGAACCAGCTTTGCATTCCTGGAATGAAACTACTTGGCGATGATGTGGAATTCTTTTTATATATTGTTTAGTTCTACTTGCTAATAATTAACTGAATATTTTTGCGTCTATATATATATATATATAGAGTATATTGTTCTGTAGTTTGCACTGTCTTTAGGTTCGATGTCATGCTAATATTAGCTTCTTAAAATGAATTGGGAAGTTTTTCCTTTTCTAGTTTCCAGAAGAGATTGTTTTGAGTCTGTGTTAATTCTTTTTTAATGTTTGATGGAATTTTCCAGTGAGTTCATTTGGGTCTGGTAATTTCTTTTTTTTGGGATTCTTTGAATTATGAATTCAGTTTTCTTGATGGTGGTAGGGCTATTCAAATGATCTATTTCATATTTGGTGAGTTGTGGTAATTTGTATTATTTGAGGAATAAGTCCATTTTGCCCAAGTTGTCAAAATTATGTGTGTAGAGTTGTTCCTAGTAATTCCTAATTATCTTTTTTGGTATCTTTAGAGCCCATTTCATCACTAATGTTGGTAATTTATGTCTGCTTTTTTTTTTTTTTGTCAGTCTTGCTTAGGTGTGTCAGTTTTATTGATCTTTTCAAAGAACCAGCTTTTTGCTTTACTGTTTATTGTTTTTCTGTTTTCACTTTGTTTCTACTCTTAGCTTAATTATTTCTTACTTTCTGCTTACTTTTGGGTTGATTTTGCTATTTTTTTTCTTCTAGATTGTCGAGGTGGGCACTTACATTATTAATTTGTTTCCAAGTTTCTAATGTGCCATTCATTTAGTGCTGTAAATTTCTCTCATCACCCACTGTAGCTCTTTCCCATACATTTTGATGTATTGTACTTGCATTTTCTCAGTTTAGAATATATTTTAAAATTCCCCTCGAGACTTCCTCTTTGATCCATGGGTTATGTAGAAGTTTATTGTTTAGTTTCTGAGAGTTAGGCAATTTTCCTGTAATTGTTCTCTTGCTGACTTTTGATTTCTTTCTATTGTCTGAGGGAACACATGCTGTGTGATTTTAATTTCAAAAAAATTGTTAGGTTTGTTTTATGCCTCAGATTGTGTTCTAACTTAGTATTTGTTTTGTGGATACTTGAAAAGATTATGTATTCTGTTATTGGCCAGAGTGTTCTATAAATTTTGATTGGATCTAGTTGATTGATGGTGATGTTGAGTTCTATATCCTGGCAGCTTTTCTGTCTCCTAATTTTATCAGCTGTAGAGAGAGATTTTGAGGTCTCCAACTATAAAAGTATAAATGTCTTTTTCTCCTTTCAGTTCTATTCATTGTTTTTTTGTTTGTTTGGTGTATGCACGTTTCGAATTGCTGCGTCTTAATGGTGGATCGAGCAAGTTCTCATTTTGTAATGTTGCCATCTGTTCCTGGTAATTATCTTTTTTTTTTTTTTGAGACGGAGTTTTGCTCCTTTTCCCCAGGCAGGAGTGAAGTGGAACGATCTCAGCTCACTGCAACCTCCGACCCCACTGGGTTCAAGTGATTCTCCTGCCTCAGCCTCCTGAGTAGCTGGGATTATAGGCATCCGCCATCACATTCAGCTAATTTTCGTATTTTTAGTAGAGATGGTTTTGCCATGTTGGCCAGGCTGGTCTCAAACTCCTGAGATCCACCCGCCTTGGCCTCCCAAAGTGCTAGGATTACAGGCGTGAGCCACTGTGCCCGGCCCTCCTGGTAATTATCTTTGTTCTGAAGTTTACTTTATTTGATATAAATGTAGCCAACTTCTGCTGTCCTTTCAATAATGTTTGCATGATCTTTTTTTTTTTTTCCTATACTTCTATTTTCAGTTTGCCTGTTTGAAGTCACTTTCTTATGGACAACATGTAGTTGGATCATGTTCTCTAGTCTACTCTCCTGGTGTCTGTCTTTTAATTGATGTATTTAGACTGTTTACATTTAATTTAATGTCATTATTGGTAAACTGAGGCTTAACACTGCCATTTTGTTTTGTGTTTTCTATTTCTTCTGTTTTTCATTTTTTCGGTTTGGTTCTTCCTGGCTGTCTCTGGTTTACTTGACCATTTTTAGCATTCTATTTTATCTGTAGTGTTTTAGAGCGTATCTTTTTGTATAGCTTTTTTAGTGGCTTTTCTAGGTAATATATTACATACAGATTGACCATCTCTAAACCCAAAATCCAAAATCTGAAATGCCCCAAAATTCAAAACTTTTTGGCACTCCAGCATGATGCCCCCAAATTGAAAATTCCATTCATAAATACTTAGCATGAACTTTGTTTCATGCACAAAATTATTAAGCATGCTATATAAAATTACCTTCAGGCTCTGTGTATAAGGTATATATAAAACATAAATGAATGTATTTCGACTTGGGTCCTATCCCCAGAATATCTCATTATTTATATGCAAATATTCCTAAATCTGATAAAAATCTCAAATGCGGAACACTTGTGCTCCTGAGCATTTTATAAGGGACACTCAGCCTGTGTATGTATGAACATTTATCAGATTGTACTTGGTGTTGTCATTTACCAGCTTTAGGGATATAGAAACTACCTCCTTTGACGTTCCTTTATGTTCTCCTGTTCATAATATACCTGCCTTAAATATTTCATTTGCTTACATTGATAACCACATATGACAATGTTACAATTTTTGGTTGAACCTTCAGACATAATTTAGCAAAGTCAAGAGGTGAGGGAAAAGTCTATTGTATTTATGCAGTGGTGTGCTTGTCATCTCCTCCTTCTGGAAGTTCCAGGGTTTTCTTCTTTGATGGTTGCCATTCTGCTTAGAGAACTTCCATTAGCCTTTCTTTTGGTGTGGGTCTTCTGGTGACAAATTCTGTTTTACTTCCTCTGAGAATGTTTTGCTTTCCTTTTCATTCCTGAAGGACATTTTTGCTGGATATAAGAATTCTGGGTTAATGGTTCTTTTCATCGTTTGAAAAAGATTTTGTACTTTCAGCTGGGCTCCATGGTTTCTGATGAGAAATTCACTGTCATTTGACTTGTTAATCCATGATAGTTAAGGCAGTTTTTGTTTAGTGGCTTTTGAAATGTTTTGTCTTTTGTTTTTTGGAGTTTGACTATTATATGTCTTAGTTTGGATTTCTTTGGGTTCATCCTGTTTAGGGCTTGCTTACCTTAGATCTGTAGATTTATGTCTCTTGCCAAATTTGGGAACTTTTAAGCCATCACTTCGTAGAGTACAGTTTCAACCCCATCTTCTTTCTCCTGTCCCTTCGTGAGAGTTCAGTGACCAGAGTTGTTATAGTCCCATAGGTCCCTGAGACTGGTTGGTTTTTTTTTTTTTTGCTGGGACATTTCTTTCTTCTCCCCCTCCCCCTCCCCCTTCCCCCTCCCCCATCCTCCTCCCCCTCCCCCATCCTCCTCCCCCTCCCCCATCCTCCTCCCCCTCCCCTCCCCTCCTCCCCCCCCCCTCACTCCCCCTCCTCCCCTCCCCCCTCCCCTCCCCTCCCCTCTCCTCCCCTCCGCCTCCTCTCCTCCCCTCCTCTCCTCCCCCCCCTCTCTCCCCCCCCTCCCCTCCTCCCCTCCCCTCCCCTCCCCCTCCCCTCTCCTCCCCCCCCACCAGTCTTCGGAGTCTCTCCCTGTTTCCCAGGCTGGAGTGCAATGCATGTTCTCGGCTCACTGCAACCGCTGCCTCCCGAATGATTCTCCTGTCTCAGCCTCTCGAGTAGCTGGGATTATAGGTGCCTGCCACCATGCCCGGCTCAGTTTTGTATTTTTAATAGAGTTGGGGTTTCACCACGTTGGCCAGGCTGGTCTCAAACTCCTGACCTTGTGATCCGCCTGCCTCGGCCTCCCAAAGTGCTGGGATTACAGCTGTGAGCCACCACACTCTGCCTTGGGGGCATGTATTTCTTATGTATTATTCACGTTGGATAACTTCTATCTTCTGTGTCACTGATTCTTTCCCCTTTTTCCTCCATTCTACTGCTGTGTCCATTCACTGAGCTTTTTATTTTGGTTATTGTATTTTTCCGTTCTAAACTTTTCTGTTTGGTTTCTTTTTTTTGTCTTCCTTTTCTTGTCTTAGGCTTTCTATTTTTTCATTTATTTCAAATGTGTTTGTAATTTCTTATTGAAGCCTTTTTATCATGACTGCTTTTAATTATTTGCCACATTGTTCCAACGTCTTTCATCGTGGTATTTCTATAATTGTTTTTTAAAATTTGGTTTTGGATCTTCCTGTTTCTTGGTGTCATGAGTGACTTTCTCAATATAACATGTTGTTAGGTGACTCTAGGTCTTACTTAAATTTTCTGTGTAAGTGGTTAAATCTTTCTGTGACCCTGCTCTGGCAGGGATAGGGCGTGCTTCACCTCATCACTGGCAGCTCGAGACGAAGTCCAGGCTTCCCACTTTGCCTAGAGGCCCCTGGTTACTGTGAGGCAGGGGTAGGAGTTCTGACTCCCCAGTGGTGTCCGTGGTTTGTGTATTTTCTCACCCACTGTTTCAGAGCATACGTGAGTGATGGACTGGGCAGTCAGGATTGCGACGGAATAAGCAGGAGCGTGTCAGGGAGAAGGGCACGTGGGTGCTCAAGGACATAGCTGCCCTCTTGGAGCTTTGGGGTTGTTTCTGGGCTCTGCAGCCAAGCAGAAGGAGATGCATTATCTAAAAGTGGAAAATGCATTGACTCTTCAGGAAGGGCTTAGCCCTTGAAGTGCTGGGCCAGCCTCCTTGCCTGAAGGGTGGCTCAGTGGGGATGTCCTGAGAAGGGCGGGGGCACTGCTTTACCTGTCAGTCTGTTGCTTCTCCGTCTTGAGCCCAGTGTTGCAATTCAGTATTCTTCATGTTGTTTTAAATAACTATTAGCTCTCAGCTGCAAAGCTCCAGGTCTCACATCCTACTGCTGGTGCTGGGCACAGTGTGCGCCATCCTGTGCCTTTCCAGGGAGTGAGTGGTGAGATGTTTCTCTCTAATGCCTTCTGAGGTCCCTCCCGTCCGTGGAGAGCATATCCAAGTAATGGGTAGCCAGAAAACTGATGTCTTCTACCTAAGGGGAGGCAGCCAGTAGGGGTGTTGCTATTACCTGTGAGGGTCCAGGGCTGCAAGGCTGGTGGCTGCTGGCCTCCAGGCTAGTAAGCAGCAGAGAGGCAAGCACAAAAGAGACCAGCTCTCACCCCGCCACTGGGAGCTGTGCTGTTATGGAGATTGGTGGGAGGTAACTTATAATTCACCTATAATGATCTGTACTCTGAGGCAGATGCATGCTTAATTAAAAGACCAGAATCCTTTGAATTATTTTCACTCATGTGATTGCCTTCTAGCTACTAACAAAACACTTCTTAGTATGGAAATTTTCAAAGATACATAGAAGAAGAGAGAATAATATAATGAAATATCACTTACTAGTTAGAATGTGTATTCTAACTGGTTACTTTATCTTCCTCTAAAATATGTCCATAAATGTGTTTCATGAGTCATCCATGCTGGGTAATTTTATCAAGACATCGTTTTTATTTTGAATTTGGTTTTGTAACATGAAAATAATGGCTAGTGTTTTTCTCTGTTTAGGAGATGTGCTGCTGATAAATATTGACTAATATTGACTTCAAAGTTCTGTGTTAGTAACTTTTTTTTTTTTTTTTTTGGGAGACAGAGTCTCACTCTGTCACCCAGGCTGGAGTGCAGCAACACAATCTCAGCTCGCTGCAGCCTCCTCCTCCTGGGTTCAGGCAATTCTCGTGCCTCAGCCTCCTGAGTAGCTGGAATTCCAGGCGCGCACCACCACACTTGGCTAATTTTTGTATTTTTTTTTTTTTTTTAGTAGAGAAGGGGTTTCGCCATGTTGGCCAGTTTGGTCTCGAACTCCTGACCTCAAGTGATCCACCTGCCTCGGCCTCCCAAAGTGCTGGGATTCCAGGTGTGAGCCACCATGCCCGGCCAACATCTTTTATATGATGTTTCCAGAGAGGCAGTGTGCCATGGTGGCTCAGAGTGGTCTCTGTCATGTGCCACATGCCTCTGTGTGGCCTCGGACAAGTTGCTTAACCACTCGGTGCCTCAGTTTCTTCATAAAATGGATGGACAGCACTGCTTGACAGTGCTGGGTGTGAGGGCTGCCTGAGCTCATATGTGTAAAGTGCTTAAAACCGTTGTTGCCACATATCATGCCTTCGAGTACTACCTGTCGTCATCATCCATTTTCTCCACATTACAACAAACTGTGGCCACATTGTCCATAGGTGAGATGTTTTCTTGTCTTGTTTTCTAGATGTGAATGAACTGAAGGAGTGTCTTTCTGTGCTGGTTAAAGAGCAGCAGGCCCTGGCCGTGCAGTCAGCCACCACCACCCTCTCAGCCCTGCGACTCAAGCAGAGGCTAGTGATCTTGGAGCGCTATTTCATCGCCTTGAATAGAACCGTTTTTCAGGAGAATATCAAAGTTAAGTGGAAAAGCAGCGGCATTTCTCTGCCTCCTGTGGACAAAAAAAGGTAATAATAAAGCGAAAAAAGAATCCTGATGCCAGTTAAATATAAAATTCAGACTGTTTTGTTTCAGAAAGTTTAAGGTTTTCAATATAGTGTCTGTCTTCACCTTCTGAAATTTATTCTTGCTTTCCGTTTTTGTATGTTTTGTATAATCTGGAGAATGGATTTGCCAATTTGCTCATGTAGTAACAGACCATGCTGTGTAATCTGTGTCATTATTTTATTCAATAAACATTTTCTTTTCTTTTTTTTTGGAGAGACAACGTCTTGCTCTGTCACCCAGGCTGTGGGGCGCAGTGGTGCAATCATAGCTCATTGTAACCTTGAACTCTGGGGCTCTAGTGATCCTCCCGCCTCAGCCACCTGAGTAGCTGGGACTACAGGCACATGCCACCATGCCTGGCTAAATAAAAACAATATGTGTGTGTGTGTGTGTGTGTGTGTGTGTGTGTGTAGATGGGGTCTTGCTCCTGGCGTCAGGCAATCTTCCTGCTTCAACCTCTCAGAGTACTGGGATTACAGGCATGAGACACTGCACCTGGCTCTGTGTCATTATTGTAAAGACGTTTTTCTGTCAGTAAGTGTGGAAGCCAGCCACAGCTTTAGATCAGCTCAAGTATAAATTGGAAAATGAGTTCTGAACATTGTATATGTTTTATTTTGTTTTGCTGCTGGGCAGGAGATAGATTGTAATGTTTAGTGCCCAACTAGTTTAGATGCTTCATGTTTTTCCTTCCTAATGTGATTTTCTTATTCTTTTATTACAAGAGTTGCTTTTGGGCTGGGCGTGGTGGCTCACGCCTGTAATCCCAGCACTTTGGGAGGCCTGAGGCGGGCAGATCACCTCAGGTCGGGAGTTTGAGATCTGACCAACACGGAGAAACCCCATCTCTACTAAAAATAAAAAAAATAGCCGGGGCTTGGTGGCTGATGCCTGTAATCCCAGCTACTCGGGAGACTGAGACAGGAGAATTGCTTGATCCCGGGAGGTGGAGGTTGCAGTGAGCGGAGATTGAGCCAGCCTGGGCAACAAGAATGAAACTCTGTCTCAAAAAGAAGAAAAAAAAAGAGATGCTTTTGGGCATGTGAGTTTTAATTTGTTGATGCCTGTTAATATATCACAGATCTCCCCTATTTGCCAACAGCCACTAGAATGTTTAAGGCTTATGTAAATTTGTACTTTTCCAAAATGAAGCTATCAGACTTTTGTCCTCAGAAGGTTAAACTACAAGACTGCCAGAGGAAACTTACATTTTGTGTAGTTAGGAGTGCTGGCTTTATTTGACTGTGATAGTGACTTTGACTCCCTGGAGAGCACATAGAAGGTACAGGAGGTAGAAAGAAACAAGAGCAAAGCCCTGATCGTCTTGCTCCCCAGAGACAGGAGCGATACTTGTAGCTTGTTTCCTTGTTTTCTTACATTTTAATTTTTGTGTTTGTTTTCCTTTTTTGTTTTCTTATGTTTAAATATAGTTGAAATCACATTACAGTTGGCTCTCTGTATCTGTGGGTTTCACATCCACAGATTCAACCAACTGTGGATCGAAAATATTGGAAGAAAAGCAATAAAAAACAACACAACAATAAAAAATTACAAAGAAAAAACAATACAGTATAACATCTAATTACAGAGCATTTACCTTGTATTAGGTGCTAATCTAGAGATGATTTTGTTTGTTGGTTTGTTTTGACATGGGGGTCTCACTGTTGCCCAGGGCAGTGGGGCTATCATGGCTGCCTGCAGCCTTGACCTCCTGGGCTCAAGTGATTCTCCCACCTCAGCCTCCCCAGTAGCTGGGACTACAGGCGTGTGCCACAATGCCTGGCTAATTTTTGTATTTTTTGTAGAGCCGAGGTCTCACCGTGTTGCCCAGGCTGGCCTCTTACCTCCTGGCCTCGAGTGATCTGAGTGCCTTGACCTCCCAAAGTGCTGGGATTACAAGCATGAGCCGCCATATCTGGCCAATTTTTTTTTTTTTAAATTTGTATAGATGGGGTTTTGCCATGTTGCCCGGGCTGGTCTTGAACCCCTGGGCTCAAGCGACCCTCTCGTCTCGACCTCCCAAAGGGTTGGGATTATAGGCGTGAGCCACTGTGCCTGGCTGAGATGATTTAAATTATATGGGAGGATGTGCACAGGTTATATGCAAATACTACCCCATTTTATATCAGGGTCTTGAGCATCCTAGGATTTTGGTATGGAGCCAGGGTGGGGCAGGCCTGGTACCAATCCCCTGCAGATACCAAGGGACAACTGTACATGTTGTATTTTTGAAAATAGTTTTAGAGTAAATTAAACCAAGAGACAGATGAGATTCCTACCCATTTGGTAATAGGAGTGCCATGGTTGTTTCCTTCCTTCCTGACTGGCTGTGATGGTCATGAATCAGAGTGTTATGTATGGGTGCGCGGTAGATGCTAAGATTGTCCAAGCACTGTTGTGTGTTTGTCGAATCAAACTGAATTCCCTCAGCTGCAGAAATGGCTGAGAGCCCAGCTGATTTTTCTCTGCTGTTTCCTTTGTGATGACATAGGATTGGTGGATTAATTGGAATGTGTCTTTCATTAAGTGGAAGAATTCCTAAAATTTTAAAAAAGCCTTTTTTTTTGAGATAATTGTGGATTCACATACAGTTGTAAGAGCCAGTATAGAGATTCCTTTTACTGTTCGCTCCATTGCCCTCAATGGTAGTTAGTTGCAAACTGTGACACAGTCATCACAATGAGAGTGTTAACTTTGATAGCCTGCCTATCTTATTCAGGTTTTCCCAGTTTTACATGCTCTCAATTGTGTGTGTATTTCTTTGCAATTTTTTCAGGTGTGGATTTTCTGAGACTTCCACTGCAGTCGGTACATGGACAAGGGCCCTTTATACCCACATTCACGTCTTCTCTCCCCACCTTAACTGCTGGCAACCACGCATCTGTTCTGTGTGTCTATTATGTGATTTTTTTGACATTGGCTTTTAAATTTTTTATTATTGTTATTGTAATTTTTGGAGACAGGGTCTCACCCTGATGTCCATAAGCTGGAGTGCAGTGATATAATCATAGCTCACTGCAGCCTCAAACTCCTGGGCTCAAGGAGTCATCTCATTTCAGCTTCCTGAGTAGCTGGGACCACAGATGCATGACACCACACCCAGCTAATTTTGTATTTGTAGAGACTGGGGCCTTGTTGTGTTTCCCAGTCTTGTCTTGAACTCCTGGCCTCAAGCAAGATTGACTTTTTTCACTCAGCATAATCCCCTTGACATTTTCCCAAGGGGGTCATTGCATGTATCATTATTTCATTATGGTTGAGTAGTTTTTTTTTTTGAGACAGAGTCTCGCTTTGTTGCCCAGGCCAGGCTGGAATGCAGTGGCATGATCTTGGCTTACTAGATCCTCTGCCTCCCAGGTTCAAGCAATTCTGCCTCAGCCTCCCATATAGCTGGGACTGTAGGCGTGCACCACCATGCCCGGCTAATTTTTGTATTTTTAGTAGAGACGGGGTTTTGCCGTGTTGGCCAAGCTGGTCTCAAACTCCTGACCTAAAGTGACTCGCCCACCTCCTCTGACCACACTTGGCACATGTGCTTTCTCTTGTAAGGACTATGTGTCCTGTTACATGTCTGTGTCTTGTCATGTTCATATTTCTCATTTAGGAGCAAAGATTTCCATCTTCCAGGTATCCAGTGCCTTTCTCAGAGGTTCTTGTGTTTCCTGTCTGAGCTCCTGGTG
Source organism: Hylobates moloch (assembly GCF_009828535.3). Taxonomy (NCBI): domain Eukaryota; kingdom Metazoa; phylum Chordata; class Mammalia; order Primates; family Hylobatidae; genus Hylobates; species Hylobates moloch. The sequence goes on along the minus strand of NW_026652289.1, from coordinate 89,112,962 downwards.
CATTATTTGGGCACTTGTGGATAAGCTTCTACCATTGCCCCTGGCCAGCCGTGTTCTTCATTGCCATTTTTATTACATATTGTATCTTGGGGAGATCCTCCTATAACATCCCTCCTTTATCCCTCCTTTTTTTTTTTATTTATTTTTATTTTTATTTTTTATTTTTTGAGATGGTGTCTTGCTCTGCCTCCCAGGCTGGAGTGCAGAGGTGCGATCTTGGCTCACTGCAACCTGTCTCTCAGGTTCAAGCGATTCTCCTGCCTCAGCCTCCAAGTAGCTGGGACTACAGGCATGCTGCCAGCACACCTGGCTAATTTTTGTATTTTTAGTGGAGACAGGGTTTCGTCGTGTTGGCCAGGCTGGTCTTGAACTCCATATCACCTGTTTTTATAGGATTTCTCCGATCATGAAAGCAAATTTTAGTAAATTTGGAGAATATAGTTTATAGTAGCAATACTGTAATATTAGAAATATGATATAGTATAAAGTATAACATACATTTACTTGCTGTGCATGATTGAGATTATATATGCATTTTTATTTTATTTTTTTTGAGATGGAGTCTTGCTCTGTCTCCCAGGCTGGAGTGCAGTGGCGTGATCTCGGCTCACTGCACGCTCCGCCCCCCGGGTTCACACCATTCTCCTGCCTCAGCCTCCCTATATATGCATTTTTGGATTCTAGCCTTTTCTCCCTTGTACAGGATGATTTTTATGGTGTACCATTTGCATAATGTTTTACAACATGTGGAATGAAACTGTGACTTGTGAAATTAACATACACAAGTAGTGAAAAGCTTAAAAAGACATAGGGGGGTGATGAGCACCACCCTCAGAAGAGGGCGACTCCCCATAGGGTGGGTCAAGCACACAGGGCTTCACCCGCAGCCATGAGCAGACCCCGAGTGGAGGACGCTGGAGCTGGGGCGAGCCAGGCTACCCTCTGCGGCTCTGCTGCTCTTCTTCCAGCTCCTCTCCGGCCTGGTCTCCCATGTGGGGTTTATTCTCCCTCCGTTTATGTGTTTATCTGCTTATCGTCTGCTTCCTCCCACTAGAATCTCGCTTTGGGAGGTCATTTCATGAGCATTTTCCCAAGACATTTAAAATTCCTTGTACATTTCTTTGATTCTTAAAGAGAAAACTTTTCCTTTACAAAAGACATTTGATGAAAAGTTGTTAAACAACAAAACTAAAAATCCACTTGTGATCCTGTCACTTGAAGAAAACCATTGGTCGGATTTTGGTACACACCCTCTCATAGTATTGATTTTATGTAGTATCTGTACCCTCCGCTGCTGACTGGTTATATGTTCCGTGTGTGTCGTCTGCAGTTCCCGGCCTGCGGGCAAAGGCGTGGAGGGGCTCGCCAGAGTGGGATCCCGAGCGGCACTGTCTTTCGCCTTTGCCTTCCTGCGCAGGGCCTGGCGATCAGGTACGGTCCCTGGTGTGGCATGTTGTTCTGCTTCCCTAATGCATCAACAGACTGGGTTTCAAGCTCGGTTCAGCCACCATGTGCCCTTCAGCTGATCCCATGTGCTCTCTGCGCCTCAGTTTCCTTGCTTGTGAGATGAGAGGCTGCAGAGGCTGTTTGGCTTTTCACATCTGTGCTTTAAAGAAAAAAAAGAGAGTGCATGCACCCCAACCCCCACATCAACCACTACCATGGAACACCTGAGTACAGACTTAATTCTAGAAGAACAAGAAGTTAGTGTATTGCTCATGTGACAGCCGTGAAACACAGAATTGACTGGAACAGCTGCACTAGATTTTGGCCTGTTGAGTGAGGGGTTGGAAAGGTGACAGTGGCGTCATCTCTTGCTGAGGGGTGGGAAGCCCAGCGGGAGAGTGAGGGGAGTGGGGGAGCTCCTCTGACGCGTGTGTGCGCCCAGGCGAGGATGCGGACCTCTGCAGTGAGCTGTTGCAGGAGTCCCTGGACGCCCTGAGAGCACTTCCCGAGGCCTCGCTCTTCGACGAGAGCACCGTGTCCTCTGTGTGGCTGGAGGTGGTGGAGAGAGCGACCAGGTTCCTCAGGTCCGTCGTGACGGGGTGAGTTCTTTCCTTTCTTGCCTTCTGCACGCAGACAGCTGGACTGCTTGAGGCTGGTTCTTACCACCCTCGCTTTAGAGCTAAGAAGCCTAGTAGGTTGGTTTCTCACCTCTGTTTTCAGCAGGCTCTCGGTGCTGTGATTCCGGGTCTGGGTTCTCAGCTTTTCAGGAGATTTGATATATGATACTCTGACTAGACTCAGGAAGCTGTGATACTAAATGAGATGGACGAGAGAGGATGCTTAGAGATTTGGCCATCAGTCATTCGTAGAGGTTTGAGCGCTTACATTGCGTGTCTCTCTGTGATGATTAGGAGCTGCTGTCCTGAGTGCAGGGTGGCGCTTGGTTTGAGGTCTTATAGATAATGTGGGAGTAAACAACTACTCAAGATCAAATAGTTTAGTCCTGTAGCTGGTCTTTTTAGTGTAAAAATTTTTGAATAGGAATCATTTGTGTTTAAGGAAAAACATGAACTCTGGTCTTGGGTGCTATGCATTTTTCTTAAGGTTTTTAAATTTACAGAAAATCTAAAATTCAACAGGAAAGACAGATGCAGAGGAAAAGTGAGGCCACTCCTCACTCTCCTTGCAGAGGTCAGCACTGTGCCTTCTTCCAGCCGGCAGGAGGCGTTTGGCGTTTGCGTCCCCGGCTCTGAGTCCACTTCCTGAGCCTGCTGGTGAAGGCATCACCACAGAGTTTTAATGCTGGAGGCCCTGAACATAGGCTTGGAGTTGATTTCAAAAATTCAGTTGTAATATTGATGCCATAAGATCCTTTCTCTGCAGTCTTGGGATAGAATTTTAAAAAATTTATTATTGAGTAACATAGAAAAGTTAAAAATATTTCATTGATCAGAGATAGAAATTAGTGTAGACATTTTGCCTCCAGATTCTCAGGTGGTTTTAGAAATTGATTCTTTAATTCTGTAGGAGAAGGTTGATATTGGTATAGTCTTACACGTCATTGAAACTGGAAAAGATAGCTAGATATTCTTTTACTCATGTTTTGGATAATGGGATAAATTATTTTATGCTTCACATACTTGGAGTATGTCATCCACTGTAATATAGTATCTGAATGAACACTTTAAATAAAATATAGTTGTGTAAGCTAATTGTACACTTTAAAATCTATGAATAAATTTGAGTAGCAAGTCTCAGAAACTGGATTCTAAATATTAAAAATACATCCTTCCTTGGGAGGGAGCATGTAGTAAACGTGTTAGTGTGATTGTAAGCATGCTGTCTTTCTGGAGGTCGCTTTGTTCCTGCATCCACTGCTTTCATTTCAGGGATGTTCACGGAACGCCAGGCACCAAAGGGCCAGGAAACATCCCCCTGCAGGACCAGCACTTGGCCCTGGCCATCCTGCTGGAGCTGGCTGTGCAGAGAGGCACGCTGAGGTGAGGGCCGCCGCAGACTGGGAACGCTTTGGGGAAGCGCCTCTGTATCCAAATACCTGTTGCATTGTGTGCATTTCACTGAATCGTGTGTGACCGGAGCAGATGTGGTGATCTATAACCAGAGAACCAGGTCCCAGAGCTCGCTCGCTCGCTCTTTTCCTTTTCTTCACTTCCTTTTTTATGCTCAGTTTTCTAGCCTGGGAACTGTTCTTTTTCTTTCAGTTTTCATCATTTAATTATTTTTATTCCATGAATTTAAGATCCTACAACTTTCATGTAAATGTGCTCTTTGAGCTTTTCTGTTAAGAAGTCTTTCCTATCAGCAGAAGGCGATGTCTTGTGCTGAAATCTCGGTGTCAATTCAGTGATTTAATTACCATGGCTTTACTTTAGTTTCCTTTCAAATCTCAAGTATTTCTTCACTTCTATCTAGCTGTTTGCTTTTATTTTTGATCAACCATGAAGAAAAGAAGTTAATCTGTTTTTACTAGGAATAAATATCTTTTCTCCTTTAGCCAAATGTTGTCTGCCATCCTGTTGTTGCTTCAGCTGTGGGACAGCGGGGCACAGGAGACTGACAATGAGCGTTCTGCCCAGGGCACCAGCGCCCCGCTTTTGCCCTTGCTGCAAAGGTTCCAGAGCATCATTTGCAGGAAGGACACACCCCACTCCGAGGGCGACATGCACGTGAGTGTCATGATGGAACTTTGTGTTTAGGTGGCACTCAAGTCTAGTTATTTTTAAAGCAAGACCCGCGTTCATGTCCATGGCAGTGTTTTTCTCTGGCTTGTGTGTGTTTGGTGGTAACAGCAGTGAGTCAGATGAGACAGGTGTGGGAGGCCACTTGTTTGTGGAGAAGACTCGGATCAGCGAGTACTGACTTCCTTTTCAGCACAGAACCAAGCTTGAAACACGCACTTTTAAATAAATACCAGAAAAGCACAACGAAAATAGTGGCCTGCTTTGTTGGCCCTTCCTATGTACTTGGCTCTGTGCAGGGCATGTCACCTGAGCTGTCACTGTGGTGTCAGCTCCCCTTTTAACAGGTGTGGACGCCGAGATGGGGGAGGAGCAGGCATGCGGGGTCCTGGGCCTAAACCTCCAGGACTGCTGGTCTTTACATGTCAAGTACAAGTGGGATTTTGCTAGTCTTTTTGGGAAAGTCATAGGCATTCCAATATCGTGCTTTGGTTTAATTTTTCTATTATTTGGCAGTCTTTTTTTTTTTTTTTTTTTTCTAAGATGGAGTCTCGCTCTGTCGCCCAGGCTGGAGTGCAGTGGCATGATCTTGGCTCACTGTAAGCTGGGCCTCCCGGGTTCACACCATTCTCCTGCCTCAGCCTCCCGAGTAGCTGGGACTACAGGCACCCGCCACCAAGCCCAGCTAATTTTTTTGTATTTTTAGTAGTGATGGGGTTTCACCATGTTAGCAAGGATGGTCTCGATCTCCTGACCTTGTGATCCGCCTGCCTCGGCCTCTCAAAGTGCTGGGATTACAGGTGTGAGCCACCATGCCCAGCCTATTATTTGGCAGTCTTTAAACTAATAATAATAGTGCTCTTCTGCCTTTAGAAGCATTAGAACTATGATTTAATTTGCAAATGAAAGTAGGTGTTCTCCAGAGTGGGCAACATTTAGACTAAAGGTTTTGGTTTTGGATTTCAAGGCCAGCTTGAGATGCTGTGCTGGGTTCCCACAGAGGTGGTTCTGCCTTTCTCCAGGGGTCCTAGGCCTGTAGGGTGGTTTGGTTGTGTTAGTAATCTGTGTGGATTCAACTTACCTGTGGTATCATAAATGTATATACGCACAGTCAATGTTGTGTACATGTATGCAGCAAATTTAGACATTTACACAGTCAGTTTATATGCTGCATAAATATATAGATGTATAGTGTAACTGTATCATCAGCATTGTCATTTGATGGGTCAAATGAGTCAATACCAAAATATAGAGTGGTTAAAGATTAATTGTGTTACTTTAATTTTTCCCACCATTTCCGAATGTTTGTTTACTTTTCCTTTCTAGCTTTTGTCTGGCCCTCTGAGCCCCAATGAGAGTTTCCTGAGGTACCTCACCCTTCCTCAAGACAACGAGCTTGCCATTGATCTGTGACAAACGGCGGTTGTTGTCATGGCCCATTTAGACCGTCTGGCTACGCCCTGTATGCCTCCGCTGTGTAGCTCTCCGACGTCTCATAAGGTGTGTGCAAGAACTGTGTTCTCCATGTGTTTTGTAGCTAGTACCACTTCTAGGTTCTCATGCTGGGCCCGTGTGGAGACTTGCTTTTTCTGGTATTGATGGGGGGAGCTGGCTTGTGGTTTTTAAACGTGTTTGCAGTTGATGGTGTTATCCATGTTGACAGTGAATGATGAGCAAGCTGAGGCACACAGGACTGGGGACCCAACCTGGGGGCCCAGGTTCCAGGTTCAGGTGGCACAGTCCCAGAGAGCTCCCCTTTATCCACAGCCCCAGGCCCTCCCACCTTCTGCAGGGGCTTCCACAGTCGTCTTTATACTCTGAACGTGGGCTATCTTAGTATGTAATGCTGATTATAGTAGTGACAGTATAATTATATATTATATAATAAATATTATATATATATAAATAAAAAGAGTGGGTTCTCCAGCCTGGCCACCTTGGAGAAACCCCGTCTCAACTAAAAAATACAAAAATTAGCCAGGCATGGTGGCACATGCCTGTAATCCCAGCTACTCAGGAGTCTGAGGCAGGAGAATCACTTGAACCTGGGAGGTGGAGGTTGCAATGAGCCAAGATTGCACCATTGCACTCCAGCCTGGGCAACAAGCATGAAACTCCATCTCAAAAAACAACAACAACAAAAACACACACAAATAGTGCTGCAAGGCCTGACCTCGAACACGTGTCCTCCATGTGTGCATGTGTGTGCCTGTGCACATGCACAGGTGGGGATGCACCTAGTGTGGGCTGGTTGTCACCAGATTGCTCCCGTACAACTTGATTTCTCTCACCACCAACACGGATGCTGGTCTCCCAGCCTTGTGTGTGGGCTTTTGGGATCTTGCCTGCTAAAGCACAAAATGGTGACCCTCGTATAGTTTGAGCATTTAAAAATATATTGGTATTTAAGGGCCATTTATAGTACTTTTTAATGGACTCTGTTAAAATGAAATACAATGGAAATGGAAAAATAACCTGTTCAGTTGCTTCATCTTACCTGTTAAATGAGGTAATACAGCATGGTACGAGCTATTTTGATGTTTTGAATCAGCATATTTTCTCTTTATTTGCTTTGTTTTTATCTTGTAATAGCTCAATGTTACTCCCAGGCTTTTTTTTTTTTTTTCTGTTGTAAAAGAAAAAGTTTACTTTCTTATCTTACAGGGATCACTGCAAGAGGTCATAGGTTGGGGGTTAATAGGATGGAAATACTATGCCAATGTGATTGGTCCAATCCAGTGCGAAGGCCTGGCCAATCTGGGAGTCACACAGATTGCCTGTGCAGAGAAGCGCTTCCTGATTCTGTCACGCAATGGCCGCGTGTACACACAGGCCTACAATAGTGACACACTGGTGAGTGTTCTGGGCACTGTGCCTGCAGTGCTCCCTTGGGGGGCAGGGTCTGTACTATAGATGCAGAAGTTCTGGTCTTTCTTTAAGCTGTTTGATTTCTGAAGATTGATAAGCTTCTATTTATTGTATATTATGTTTAATGATCTCAGTTGTAATATTGTCAAGATTTGGGTTGTGAAGATTAGGAAGTCCTTACAGTGAAACTCATTGCTAATCATGAGATTCCCATTTGTAAACTCATTTTCCACGTGTAAACTCATTTGACGTTGGGGTCAGACAGGTGACAGATGAGGGAGTTGGGCCTCATGGGGATAGTGGCAAATTGGGATGTGGCATGTTTTCATTGAAGTGAGGTGTTCCTCCCTGTCGGCTGCATGTCTCTGTGGCATGGGGCTAGCCGCCCTGCCCCTGCATCGGCTCTGGTCTTGCTGCAGAGCACTTGGAGGCTGCCCGATGTTCTGTTGGTGCTGGGTGGGAAGGGCTGGAGAGCCGGCCCCGTGGCCCCCAGAGACTTATGCCCCACTTCCAGTTAGAGCAGGCTTTGCTCAGGGATACATGATAAAGGAGAGCCGTGCTGGTTTCGTTTTCCTTGGACTGATGACAATTTTCTTCATATTTTTCCTTCTTTAGGCCCCACAGCTGGTCCAAGGCCTTGCCTCCAGAAACATTGTAAAAATTGCTGCCCATTCTGATGGTCACCACTACCTAGCCTTGGCTGCCACTGGAGAGGTGTACTCTTGGGGCTGTGGGGATGGCGGACGGCTGGGCCACGGGGACACTGTGTATGTATCGCTCATTCCTGTAGGGGACACACTCTCCTTTTATGTTGCCGTATCCTAAACAGGATGGAGCGCAGAAGTGTGTCCAGGTGTTTTCCAGCTGCCCTGACATGTAGCACTGGGGTGGAGCTGGACGCTACAATATGCCCCCTCCTTGGTGATGGCTTAGGAGCTCTGCCCATGCGTGGAGGGCAACAGGAATTGGCCTTTCTGCTCTTCTCCACCCCATGCAGCCTTGGCCAGCCTCTGTCTACTCAAGCTGCATCCCCACTGTGAAGTTTGCCAAAACAAATCCCACACCACTGTTCCTTCATTCACAAACAGTTCACCCTGTCTCCCATAGATAAGGTTGTCACCCTTTTCTTGAACCATATACTATTTTTACAGGAACAAAAGTCAGCAGTTTCTTCCTAATATTATGCTAGTCGGTGGAACCTTTTATTGTGAAAGAACAGAAATGAAAGAGAAAGTTGTTATAAATGGCAGGTTGTAAAAATTGGGAGGTCTGCCAGCCCCATGGAGTGATGGGAACCCTCTTGTACTTTGCTGTTGTGCGTGGAACTTTGGCATTAGGTTTAAATGAGGGATGTATGTACACACCAACCCAGCAAGCCCATTTCACGCGGGCCGGAGCCCTGAGCAGGGAGCGGGCAGTGCAGAGCTTGAAATGAGCGAAGTCATGACTGCCCTGTGTCCCTTGAGAGGAGCCTGGAGGGCATGGGCCATGCTCACCACAGGGTGGAGTTGAGGGCATCATTGCCGACAGCATCCGCTGGGAAGATCCCAAACTGAGAGAAAAGCAGAGTGATGCGCATCGTGTGGTACATGTATGCCAACCTCAGAACAGCCCAACCCTGACAGTGTTGTAAGGGATTCAGAAAAATGTTGTAAGATGAGTGAAAAAGAAAAGATTGATCTCCATGACTATTACTCTCACACTGGATCCTAAGGGCTGGGATTGACATGGGGTACATGGGACTTGAAAGGCATCGAGGTACAGAACAGGGTGGTATGTCTGCTTACTTCCTTTATGGTATTTATAACTGACTTTCTATAAAGTATTTCTTAGTAAACCAATTCTCAGTGGAGAGTAAGTGCTGGGATGAGTAACTTAGGCCTTATTCTAGGACTTCAAGGAAGGAAGAGAGATGAGTGCAGATGGCAGAACCTAGAGATAACCTTTTGGGGAAGTTGAAACTTAAGCTGAATAAGGGAGAGTTTGTACTGGAGTAGAGTCATTGGGCTGTCCCTGTGTGCACCTGTGCCACTGTGTGTATTTTGCAGACTAGTAGGTCACAAAGTGAGTAAAGGAGAGGCCTGGCTTCTGTAGATTGTCAAGAGAATGTCATCCATCATAGGAACATATTCTGTATCCTAAGAATAGGGTATTTTGCTAACTTTGCAATTTCTTCAACTAGTAAGACTTCTCTACCCTAATCTCCACTGCCTCATACTTTTCATTTGTAAAGTATAGATTGCAGAGTGCTGGCTTCATTCCATCCACATTCATTTAACAAATACATATAAATGCCGGTCAGCTTTATGAGGCTTCCATACAACCAGATGCATGAGTTTCAGATGTAGAGTTGGATGGGCTTTGACAAGTGCACGCAGTTGGGTCACCACCATCAAGACATGGGGCGCTCCCGTCGCTTCCAGGGCCCTCTTTGTACCCTTTGAGTTGATGTCCCTTTCCTACCTCCAGTTCCAGACAACCTGTGATCTGCCCTCTGTTGTTGTTATTTTGTCTTTTCCATAATTTAATATAAACAAAGCCATACAGCGTATGGTGTTTTGTTTCTGGCGTCTTTCACTTAGCTTGATGTCTTGAGATCCAGCCATGTTGGGTTGGGTGTATGGGTAATTCATTCCTTCTGTTGCAGATGGACCATGGTTTTGGGCCATTGTGAATAAAGCTGCAATGGACTTTACAAGTCTTTTTTTTTTTGAGATGGGGTTTTGTTCTTGTTGCCCAAGGTGGAGTGCAATGGGACAATCTCACCTCACTGCAACCTCCCCCTCCCAGGTTCAAGTGATTCTCCTGCCTCAGCCTCCCAAGTAGCTGGGATTACAGGCGCCCTCCACCATGCCCAGCTAATTTTGTATTTTTAGGAGAGACAGGGTTTCACCGTGTTAGCCAGGCTGGTCTCGAACTCCTGACCTCAGGTGATCTGCCCGCCTCGGCCTCCCAAAGTGCCGGGATTACAGTTGGAAGCCACCATGCCTGGCCTGTTGTAGAAGTCTTTAACAAACACTGTTTTTATATTTCTACTGGGTACCATGTTTGGCATCGGGTTCCAACTAAACAAAAAGTCATGGAGGTGTTAAGTGTTGGAATTCTCTCTTCCTTATTTCACAAGGTACCTGGAAGGTGAAACTGGCCCAATGCTGTGATGGTCTAAATTTGGATAGTGAATTTCCTTTGCTAACACTAATAAGAAATAACACCAAGAAGAAGGGCATTCATGTTTGTTCCCTTCCTCCCCAAGGCCTCTGGAGGAGCCTAAGGTGATCTCCGCCTTCTCTGGAAAGCAGGCCGGGAAGCACGTGGTGCACATCGCTTGTGGGAGCACTTACAGCGCAGCCATCACTGCTGAGGGGGAGCTGTACACCTGGGGCCGCGGGAACTACGGCCGTCTGGGCCACGGTACGTCTGCTCTGCATGAGTAGGAGCATGCAACAGGAGGTGACCTCTTAGAGGACTTAGTAACGACCATCCTATCTGTTTGAAGGCTCCAGTGAGGACGAGGCCATTCCGATGCTGGTAGCTGGGCTTAAAGGACTGAAGGTCATCGATGTGGCGTGTGGGAGTGGGGACGCTCAAACCCTGGCTGTCACTGAGAACGGTACGTAGAGCTCTCGCCACCCTGGACAGGCCCTCGAGGACACGCATGGCAGCCTCCCTGGAGGAAGTGAGATGAGTACAGTGGGCCTCACGAGGCCACTCACCCTGTCGCCCAGTGGGTATGGGGCTCAGTGGCACTGGGGAAGAGGCCCTGGTGGTTACTGGGCTTGTTTGCCAGGGGCCTGTTGCTGGTTAGCAGCTGCCGCCATTCCTGTGTGGGCATTTTATTTTTTAAGAATGAGAGTTGAAATAGAATGATTGACACTCTGAATTATCTCTGGTTAGTATTATTACATTTCTTAACGTTTGGCCACTCTTGATTCCCTGTGGTAATTCCTGCTAAGTCTTTCTGTATTCTATAGTCTGACGCTATGGTATCTGCTTGCTTTGAATTTTGGTTTTATGTTTGTGTTTGTGTTCCTAAGTGAGATCATCTTCATCTTTTTTCAAGGGTACCTCATGAGGTTTAATGGTTAAAATCATGTTAATATTTTAGAAACGACTCGTCTGTCAGTATTGTGGCGGTCTGTCCTTGGCATCTTGTGTGTCTCTGGCGTTGTGGAGTCTTTCCATTATAATCAGCTGGGGTACTGTCAGCTTGCTTTCTCTCCTGCAGAAGTTGAATGGCAGATTGATAATTGAGTGACTTTTGGGCATTTCTTAGGTGAAAGATGAAATATCATTTTAGATACTTCCCTGTATGTAGATCCTGCTGCCATTGACGGGACAGACATTGTCAGAGCCATGTTGTTTCTGCTATTGTGAGTCCCAGAGCAAAGATGGTCTCATCTGAAAGGCTCCTACTATCAAGGAGCTTCAGTTTGACATCTCGTCATTTTAAAATATCTATTATTGAGTGAGTTGCAGACCTTAAAATATTTCCCGGTTAAAAGTTTTGTAAGGTCTAAGCTGTGTTAGGAGATTAGCCTTGCATTCTTTATGTGTAGTTGCTACTTTAGTTAAAGTTTGTGATGATATGTTGAGTAAACTGCCTTGAATACTGCTGCGGACATCATCTTCCTCACACTGGTGTTTCTTTGGTGCAGATCTTGTAGGGAAGTATCCCTGCTGTGCTGCTATTTTCTGAGGCCGCTGTTACAGTAGAAGTATGCTACCCTGCAGTCTGGCCTTGGGGGACAGTGAGAAATAGCCAGGCGGGCTATATGGATAGCATAATTTTCAGCACAGCGTGTGGAAGTGCATGCTCTGATCTCTGTGGTCAGGTCTGCTGTGCCACTTTCGTTGACCACTTAATAGTGTGTCATCCCCAGTTTCCAGTTTCACTCGGGGTTGGCCTGTTTTTGCAGGCAGAGTTGTATTGGCATGCAGGCCTGCCACTCATTTACGTATTGTCTGTGGCTGCTTTCTTGTGACAGTGGCACAGCTGGGTAGTTGGGACAGAAAGCCCACAGAGGCTAAAAATATTTACCATCTGATCGTTGAGGAAAATATTTGCCTATCTTTAGTTATTATAAAATAGAGTGTGGGAACTTGTGGAGCAATCTGATATCTTCTCTGATTTCTTCTTCCTGATCTTTTACAGTTTTCACCTTTATGTAATTTCACTTTTTTTTTTTTTTTGTGAGACAGAGTTTTGCTCTGTCACCCAGGCTGGAGTGCAGTGGTGCAGTCTTGGCTCATCGCAAACTCCATCTCCCGGGGTCAAGCAATTCTCATGCCTCAGCTGGATTATAGATGTTCACCACCACGCCTGGCTAATTTCTGTATTTTTAGTACAGACAGGGTTTCGCCATGTTGCCCAGGCTGGTCTCGAACTCCTGGGCTCAAGTGATCTGCCTGCCTCGGCCTCCCAAAGTGCTGGGATTACAGGTGTGAGCTACCGTGCCCGGCCTAACAATTTTGTTTTTTAGCAATTCACTTTCATTAAGTTTTTGCAAATTTTTCAGCTTAGTTTTCACCGTAAAAATAAAAATGTTTACTTTTGCAATTGCATTTTATCCCTTTATGTAATATTTAATCAACTTACATAATTATGCTGATATATGCAGTTGGGAACACATACAGTGATAGAGTTGACCACCGGTCAGCATGGTGGCAACAGAAGCAGGCAGGCAAAAAGGAGGGTGGTCCGCAAGCATCTGCAATGTGCCGGGCCCCAGTTACTGTGTGTTATGGAGGCAGTGGGCTTTTGGTTCTGTGAAGCAGTGAACATTGAGCCCAGGCTAGTAAGAGTCAGGACTTTGTTTTTCATGGAATGAAAACAAAAAGAAAACTCAGCTTTCCCTGTCTTTATTACTTCTATGTCAACCTCAAGTGTCACCTAGATTTCATTTGCTCAGTAGCCACCCTTGTAGTATTAACTGTGTACATGAGTGGTCTAGATTAGTGTGCGTTTTTCGTTGTATTATTTTCAGTCATTTAAAATTTTTCATTAAAATGCAGAGTTATTGTTATTTAAATGCATTTGTATTTTTTAGGGCAAGTGTGGTCTTGGGGAGATGGTGACTATGGGAAATTGGGCAGAGGTGGTAGTGATGGCTGCAAAACCCCAAAGCTGATTGAAAAGCTTCAAGACTTGGATGTGGTCAAAGTCCGCTGTGGAAGTCAGTTTTCTATTGCTTTGACAAAAGATGGCCAAGTTTATTCATGGGGAAAAGGTGACAACCAGAGACTTGGACATGGAACAGAGGAAGATGTTCGTTATCCAAAACTCTTAGAAGGCTTGCAAGGTGAGTGCAAATGTAAACTTTTAAAACCCTTCAGGACAGTTTCTTTAGTAATCTTTTAAAGTTTGCAGGTTTTATGTTCTTAACCTGACATTCCATGAATGGACTGTCATTAGAAACTTCTACTGCCAGCTTGATGTAGGTATTGATACTAAGTGGAAAGTGGATGTGTCTCTATTAAAAAATGACTTTGAGTTGTTCTTACCAAATTTAATTTAAACCCATTGAGTTTTACAAACACTGCCACTTTCTGTGGCAGGCACACATTCATCACTCAGCAGGCTGGACTCAGTAAGGGTTCCCTCTGTGTGGTGAGGTCACCTGTACTTGTACTTCAGGCACACTGAGACCATGAGTGTGCGTTGTGCTGTGGGGCCACATTGGGAGGTGGGATTGGGTCCACCTGGGACGCTCTCATGTGAACTCGTCCTTGGTGGGTGATTGCTGCTTGCTCAGTTGCAAAGGTGTCCAGCATGCATTGTAGTTGGAGGGAACAGATGGAAGCCAAGCTACGTAGATAAGAGTGTCGGCGCCTTGAGTGTGGGCTGCCGGTGCAGGCAGAGAGGATGGGAGCCTCCGCAAGAAGACCCGGAGATTCTTCTGTGGTGTTCTTACGAGGGATGTTATGCTGCAGGAAGTTGGGGTGGGGGCCATCAAAACTATGATGATGGAGGGATTTTTCTAAGGTAAAACTGGACTTTTCTGTACCACTTGGCCTAGTGGTTGGGAGATAGTCTTCATCCTAGTCGAGAACTGTTGAGGGCAGGCAAGTTGACAAGAAAGTAGGAAGAAGGGAAAAGGCAGTGAGAGGTACATCAGATGGACTCTTTAGGGTTCTCTCTCTCAGGGTGGGCAGCCTTTTTCTTAAAGGGCCAGATTGTATTTGAAGCAGGTGGACCTGGCTGTGTTCCAACACCAGTGTCTTCACAGAAGCAGGCCTTGGGCTGCATTGTGTGTGGGAGCTGTAGTTCGTTGGGTCCTGGTACTACCTACATTCTTTGTGTGTTTGCTTCTTTACCAAGTGGGTTTGGAAGTGGGACTTTTAAGTGAGACTTGCCAGTTCCTTTCTCCATTAGTTTTATTTTAAAGCATGTTAGTATCTTGATGACTGAGAGTTTTGTGTGCCCATACAGTATTTACTGTTTTCTAAGCTTCTGAGATAAGTTGCAGAGTAAGAAGTTTACTCTCTGTCATTGAATGGTATTTGAATTTCATTTGCCTTCTTGTTTATATTCCCCTCCATTAGTATGGGAAAGCTACGACAATCATTAGTCTAGAAATCGTTTACTTTGAGAGTATTTAAATTACTGTTGAGAAACACCTTTTTTTGTTGCTGATGTTAACTTATGGTAAGTTCCTAGGATAGAATTGTTTCCCTTACTGCAGTGTGGTTTTTCAGCTGAATTATTTTATATACTGACATTTCTGCAAAACACCCTTTGTGTTGGCCATGTTAGATTTACCAGGAAGGAAAAATAGAATATTTTGCTAAGTGTTTAAATAGAAACAGTGTTTTAAATATTGATACCACCTAACTGAGAGAACAATAGATTTCTTTTTAGGAAGCCTTCCTCAGTGAAGAGTGTGCTATGCATTGTTAAATCTGGGATGGGAGAATATGATCTAATAGTTAACTAAAAGCACCTTGTTTCTTTCTGAATGAAAATCTGAATGAGAAGGAGAAAAAAGAACAGATCCTTTTCGTATCCTAGTATTATGATCTTTGTAGGCCGTGTGTCCTAATGAATTGTAGCTGACAAAATACAGGAGTTTTAATAACACACCCAAAGCAAATGAATTGTGCTTAATATTAAAGCAAAGCAGATTATCCTCAAGAAGTTAATGTTAAAAGCTGTCTGACCTGAATGGCCTAGGAAATATCTTTCTTGCAGCAGAAGTCATAGGGTTGAAGCTGCATCTGCATCCTCATCCCTCTTTGCTTATAGGGAAGAAGGTGATTGATGTGGCTGCAGGCTCCACCCACTGCCTGGCTCTGACTGAGGACAGCGAGGTCCACAGCTGGGGGAGCAATGACCAGTGCCAGCACTTTGACACGTTGCGCGTGACCAAGCCAGAACCTGCAGCACTGCCAGGACTGGACACCAAACACATAGTGGGAATTGCCTGTGGGCCTGCCCAGGTACTGAATATAGAGCTTGATTTGGTATTTTGGAGGATTTGGGTTTCCAGTTGTTCATTACCAGTATATAGGAAATACCACTGAGTTTTGTTTGTTGTTCTTATGTCCTGCAGTTGTGCTAAACTCATTTATTATGAGCTTCATTGTAGTTTCCTTGGGTTTTCTTCATGGACAGTTATACCATCTGTATAGAGGGGCAGTGTCATTTCTTCCTTTCCAATCTGCTCGCCTTTTATGTCTTTTCCTGGCCTGATTGCCCTGGCCAGGACTTGCAGTGTGAAGCTGAATAGGAGAGGTGACAGTGGGCGCCCTGCCTTGCTCCTGACGGTAGGGGAAAGCAGTTCAGTCTTTCACCATCAACTGTGATGTTAGCTGTGCATATTTATGTGGATGCCTTATTATCAGATTAAGGGAGTGTCTTTAATTCCCCATTTTAGAAGCTTCTCAAAAATCCTGACTGGATGTTAAAATTTGTTAAATGCTTTTAATCTTCTCAAATGAAATGGTCATGCAGTTTTCCTTCTTTACTGTGTTAGTATGGTGTATTACATGATGATTTTTACTTTTTTTTTCTTAAACATTTTTTTTTCTTTTTTGGAGATAGGGTTTCACTATGTTGCCCAGGCTGGTCTTGAACTCCTGAGCTCAAGCGATCTGCCTGCCTTGGCCTTCCAAAGTGCTGGGATTACAGGTGTGAGGCACTGCACCAGCCTGATTTTTTTTTTTTTTTTTTTTGAGACGGAGTATCGCTCTGTCGCCCAGGCTAGAGTGCAGTGGCGCAATCTCCGCCTCCTGGGTTCACGCCATTCTCCTGCCTCAGCCTCTCTGAGTAGCTGGGACTACAGGCGCCCGCCACCACGCCCTGCTATTTTTTTTGTATTTCTAGTAGAGATGGGGTTTCACCGTGGTCTCGATCTCCTGACCTCGTGATCCGCCCGCCTCGGCCTCCCAAAGTGCTGGGATTACAAGCGTGAGCCACCGCGCCCAGCCCAGCCTGATTTTTAAATACTGATCAAGCCTTGTGTTACTGGGGTAGGCATCACTTGGCCACAATTTACTACTCTTTTTTTTTTTTTGTGAGACGGAGTCTTGCTCCGTCACCCAGACTGGAGTACATTGGTGCAATCTTAGCTCTCTGCAACCTGTGCCTCCTGGGTTCACGCAATCCTCCTGCGTCGGCCTCCTGAGTAGCTGGGATTACAGGTGTGCACTACCATGCCTGGCTAATTTTTGTATTTTTTTTTTTTCCTTTTAGTAGAGATGGGGTTTCACCGTGTTGGCCAGCCTGGTCTCCAACTCCTGACCTCAAGTGATTCATCCTCCTTGGCATCCCAAAGTGCTGGGATTACAGGCGTGAGCCACTGCTCCTGGCCCTATTCTGTTTCTGTATTGTGAAATTTGACTTGCTCACACGTTGTTGAGGATTTTTCTGTTGATGCTCATCAGGGATGTTGGTTTGTGGTTTTCTTTCTTTTATTATACTATCTTGTCTGACTTTCTATCAGGGGAAAGCTGACCTTATACAAAATATTGGCATGTGTTCCGTCCGTTTTTATTTTCTATAAGGGATTGTGTAGAATTAGTGTTATTTCTTCTTTAAATGTTTTTGAATCCCATCTGAGCCTGGAGATTGCTTTCTAAAAGATTTTACGCCAGACGTGGTGGCTCACGCCTATAATCCCAGCACGTTGGGAGGCCTTGACGGGTGGATCACCTGAGGTCAAGAGTTTGAGACCAGCCTGGCTAACATGGTGAAACCTGTTTCTACTAAAAATACAAAAATTTCGTCGAACTTAGTGATGTGCACCTGTAATCCCAGCTACTCAGGAGGCTAAGGCAGGAGAATTGCTTGAACCCAGGAGGCGGAAATTGCAGTGAGCCGGGATGGCGCCATTGCACTCCAGCGTGGGCAAAAAGAGCGAAACTCTGTCTCAAAAAAACAAAAAAACAAAAACGAACCAACAAAAGATTTTGCACCTTCAATTTCTTTAACAGTTATAGAAGTATTCAGGTGACCTGTTTGTTTCTAGGAGGATTTTCCTGATTTTTGGCCCTCAGATGTGCTTTACTTCATCTACGTTGTCTGATTTTTACGTGTCAAGTTTTCCTTAGTATTCTCTTGCTGTCTGAAGTCTGTGGGGCCTGTGGTGATGTCCCTTCATTCATTCCTGATTCTGATAATTTGTATCTTTTCTATTTTTTTCTTTGTCAATTTTGCTAGAGTTTTTCAATTTTGTTGATGTTTTCAAAGAACAATCTTTTGGTTTCATTAATTTTTCCCTTTTGTTTTGCTTTCAATCTCATTGATTTCTGCTTTTATCTTGTCATTTGTCCCTTTGGCTTGTTTTGCATTCACTTTGTTCTTTTTCTAGTTTCTTAAGGCAGAAACTTAGATTGCTGATTTAGACCTATCTTTTTTTGTAATATGTAATGATTTGATGCTATAAATTTTCCTGTTTAGCAGTGCTTTAATTAAACCTACAAATTTTGATGCATTTTCATTTATGTTCAAAATATTTTCTAATTTCTCTTGAGAATTGTTTTTTTGACCCATGGATTATTATTATTATTATTATTTTTTGAGATGGAGCTTTGCTCTTATTGCCCAGGCCGGAGTGCAGTGACATGATCTCAGCTCACTGCAATCTGTGTCTCCCGGGTTGAAGCAGTTCTCCTGCCTCAGCCTCCTGATTAACTAGGACTACAGGCACGCACCAGCATGCTCGGCTAATTTTTTTGTATTTTCAGTAGAGATGGGGTTTCTCCATGTTGGCCAGGTTGTCTTGAAATCCTGACCTCAGATGATCCCCCCGGCCTTGGCCTCCCAAAGTGTTGGGATTACAGGCGTGAGCCACTGCACCCGGCCTGACCCATGGATTATTAAGTATGTTGTTTAGTTTCGAAGTGTTTGTAGATTGTTCTGTTCATGATTTCTAGTTTAATACCATTGTGGTTGGAGACCAAACTGTATGTGATTTCATTTCTTTTAAATTTGTTAAGATTTGTTTTATGTCTCAGGATATGTTCTCTCTTAGTGAACATTCTGTATGTGCTTAAAAAGTATATGTATGGCCAGGCGCGGTGGCTCACACTTGTAATTCAGCCCTTTGGGAGGCTGAGGCGGGTGGATCACAAGGTCAGGGGATGGAGACCATCCTGACTAACACCGTGAAACCCCGTCTCTACTGAAAATACAAAAAAAAATTAGCCAGACTACAGGTGGTGGGCACCTGTAGTCCCAGCTACTCGGGAGGCTGAGGCTCCAGCCTCGGCGACAGAGTGAGACTCCATCTCAAAAAAAAAAAAAAGTATATGTATTTTGCTGTATTTTGCTTCTGTTGGGTGAAATGTTCTATAAATTGGATCCAGTTTATTGATAGTGTTTCACAGTTCTCTTAGATCCTTGCCGATTACTTGTTCTTTCACTGTGAAAGGTTGTGTGTGTGTTATATGCATCTAACAATTCATTGTCTAGTTAGAGTTGCTATTGTACCACTTCAAGTGGATGGAGATCCTCACTGCCATCCATTAATGTCATTAATCGTTTTGAGAGTGAAAAGATTTTTAAAAATGTTTTTACTTTTTTAGGTATGGCCAAATGAGATGGGGCTAGTGAAATGGGCGGGAGAATTGGAAGCTGATAGTGTGTGAGCTAGACACCCATGAATGCCTTTGGACTGGGCAGTTCAAGGGATGATAGGTAATAATATAAGGCAGCTCCATCACACACGCTGGTGACTCCTATGGAACAGACCAGCAGCTGCATTTGGAGATTCATTTTAGATTGTTGCGTTTCCTCTTAGAGCTTTGCTTGGTCATCGTGTTCTGAGTGGTCCATTGGCCTCCGTGTCCCTTTTGTGGTGGACATTTGCTCAATGACTTTTGAGCAGCTGGATCTCCTGCTGCGGCAGGTGAGTGAGGGGATGGACGGCTCCGCGGACTGGCCCCCACCCCAGGAGAAAGAGTGCGTGGCTGTGGCAACGCTGAATCTTCTACGACTTCAGGTATTCGTGATTTCCCTTCTTGCTCCTTTTATAAGTGTCTTAGGGATTTGTAAGAAGCTTTATGTATTTTGAAGGGCATGGGTGTTAGCCTGTTTGGTGTAGTATTTTAAAGTAAGATTGTAATGCACTAATAATGGACGCGAGGCTTAAAAAACATGATCTTGGCCAGGCGCGGTGGCTCATGCCTGTAATCTCAGCACTTTGGGAAGCCTAGGCGGGTGGATCACGAGGTCAGGAGATCGAGACTATCCTGACTAACACGGTGAAACCCCGTCTCTACTAAAAATACAAAAAATTAGCCAGGTGTGGTGGCGGGTGCCTGTATTTCCAGCTACTCGGGAGGCTGAGTCAGGAAAATGGCATGAACTGGGGAGGCAGAGCATGCAGTGAGCCAAGATTGCACCTGTGGCAGCTTTTTTGGTTAAGTTGTAGTGGTTATTTCTGTGTTTGGTGCAGATTGTTGGGGCAGGGTGGAGGTTGCTGTTGGTAGTTGTTTAGCTCTTCTGCTGATCTTGAGCTTTCCATATACATGTTCATAGTGGGGTTAAAAAGATTCCTTTAGCAAACACCTCAACTATTGTGGGTAAGAGTTTTTTTAGTCCAATTTTTAAAAATTCATAAACTGAGAAATTGTCTGTTTAAATAATACTTCAAATTGAGTTTTATTCAGTGTTTAATAAGACTTTGAAATTCACTCATTTTTAGGGGTTGTAAGTGAAAAATGTTTTTCTCCTTTCAGTTGCATGCTGCCATTAGTCACCAGGTTGACCCGGAATTCCTTGGTTTAGGTCTGGGCAGCGTCCTCCTGAACAGCCTGAAGCAGACGGTGGTGACCCTGGCCAGCAGCGCGGGCGTGCTGAGCACTGTGCAGTCGGCCGCCCAGGCCGTGCTGCAGAGCGGCTGGTCCGTGCTGCTGCCCACCGCGGAGGAGCGCGCTCGGGCACTCTCTGCTCTCCTGCCCTGCGCAGGTGGGCCTGGGGAAAGAACAGGAGAGGGCGTGGGTCAGGGTGCTGGGAGGGGATGGCGTTTCACTCAAATTGGCACACACTTCCTATTTCAGTTTCAGGCAATGAAGTGAACATAAGTCCAGGTCGTCGATTCATGATTGATCTTCTGGTGGGCAGCTTGATGGCTGATGGAGGGTTGGAGTCAGCCTTACACGCAGCCATTACTGCAGAGATCCAGGTATGGCCTTGGAGGCACATGTGACCTGGTGGTGCGCTGAGATCGGACATACCACACTCACACATGTGAAGAATAACAGAAAACAGTAAAACACTAAACTTGTATCATACCCAAGTATTTTTTTAAATTCAAATCTTTTATGTGCTAATTTACAAAATTATTGAGATATGATTTAATTGTGATGAAATACTGCAGGTTGTCTGTTTCAGTGAAGTTAACAGGTAACCTGTTCATCATGTAGACCATTCCCATCACCCGGAAAGATCCCTGTGCCCCTTGGCACTTGCAGCCAGGATACTCCCCTGCCCTGAGATTAGATTCATTTTGCCTGCTCTGAGTGTCACAGCAATATAACTGTATAGTATGCACTCTTTCCTGCTTTGCCTTGGAGAATGATTTTCAGATTCACTCACTGTTGTGTGTATTGTGACTTCGTTTTTATTATTGGGAAGTTTTCCATTTTATAGGTGTAGTACTGTTTGTTAGTTCATTCTCCTATTGGAGGACATTTAATTGTTTTTGGCTTTTGTTTTCTTTTTTTTTTTTTTTTTTGAGACAGGGTCTTGCTCTGTCACCCAGGCTGGATGCAGTGACCTGATGTTGGCTCCCTGCAGCCTTGTCCTCATAGTCTCAAATGTTCCTCCCACCTCAGCCTCCTGTGTTGCAGGGACCACAGACATGTCACGATGCCTGGCTAGTTTTTTGATTTTTTTTGTAGAGACAAGGTGTTACTGTGTTGCACAGGCTGGTCTTGAACTCCTGGGCTCAAGTGATCCCCCGACCTTGGCCTCCCAAAGTGTTGGGATTACAAGCGTGAGCCACTGCGCCCAGGCTTTCTGGTTTTTGGCCGTGTAGAGCTGCCACGATTGTGCTGTGAACAAGTACTTTTACTGAACATATGTTCTCCTTTTGGGTAAACACTTGGAGTGGAATTTGTTAGGTCCTGGGGTCAGTGTGTGTTCATAGTTTCCCCAAGTGGCTTTGCCATTTACATTTGAACCAGTGTGTGTGAGAATGCCAGCTTCTTCTTGACCTTACAAAGCAGCTGGATGCTGTGTGTGTGGGGCAGATCACGTTGGGTTTTGTGAGAGCCAGTAGCAGGGTTAAAGATTTTAGGGACTTCACAGAAGGAGGCTGGAAAGCATCAGCAGAGGCAGCCTGGACCTTGGATCTGTAAAAAGAAGACACAGTTTGAAACTGCACAACTAAGTTAGGGTTTCCAACAGGGCAGGTGGGGGGTGCCTGTGGGTAGGTGTGTGCGTTAGCCATAGAGGCTGGGATAGCTTGGCATTGGGGTCAGGGCTCAGCCAGCCTGTGTGCCTTCACCCCTGCTAATGAGATCACTTGTAAACAATTTCTGTTTATGAATTACAGGATATTGAAGCCAAAAAAGAAGCACAGAAGGAAAAAGAAATTGATGAACAGGAAGCGAATGCCTCAACATTTCATAGAAGCAGGACTCCGTTGGATAAAGACCTTATTAATACGGGGATCTGTGAGTCTTCTGGCAAACAGTGTTTGCCTCTGGTTCAGCTCATACAACAGCTTCTTAGGTAAATCGTAGCAGCTGTATTGTATTGTATGTTATTTATTTACTTTTTTTTTTTTGTGACAGAGTTTGCTCTTGTTGCCCGGGCTGGAGTGCAATGGCACGATCTTGGCTCACTGCAAGCTCCGCCTCCCAGGTTCAAGTGATTCTCTTGCCTCAGCCTCTCGCGCAGCTGGGATTACAGGCGTGTGCCACCACGCCTGACTAATCTTATAGTTGTAGTAGAGATGGGATTTCTTCATGGTGGTCAGGCTTGTTTTGAACTCCTGACCTCAGGTGATCCACCCGCCTTGGCCTCCCAAAGTGTTGGGGTTACAGGCATCAGCCACCACTCCCGGCCTATTTATTTACTTATTTTTTTATTTTTATTTTTTAAGACGGAATCTCGCTCTATTGCCCAAGCTGGAGTGCAGTGTCACGATCTTGGCTCACTGCAACCTCTGCCTCCTGGGTTCCAGTAATTCTCCTGCCTCAGCCTCTCAAGTAGCTGGGACTACAGTCGTCCGCAACCACATCTGGCTGATTTTTGTATTTTTAGTGGAGATGGAGTTTCAAAATATTGGTCAGGCTGGTCTCAAACTCCTGACCTCAGGTGATCCACCCGCCTTGGTCTCTGAAAGTGTTGGGATTTCAGGCGTGAGCCACTGTTCCCAGCCTGTATTGTATTTTAGTAGGTGATTATTGGTTTTCATATTAAGATAGTGAAATCTAGCACAAGGATCTCAAAATTTGTTTGGTGGTTGAAAGAATATTCCGAAAATTGCCTAGTATTAATGTTAGGATAAAGAGCAGACCCTTTTAAATATAGGTGAGAGGAGAAGTTGGAGGGTATGACGATACTCAAAAGTTTTTCACTGAAGAGAAATTGGGGTGTGCAGTAAACATGTAAAAAGATTCTTACTAATAAGCACGTGGATGCAAATGAAAATCATCATGGAAAGATTATTTTTAAAACTGGTTCTATCATTGCCTCACTTTACATATTACAGAGTTATACATACTACTTTGTAAGGTAAGTTTTCTTTTCAAAACTAAAGTCAGTGTGAAAGAATGGTGAGCATTGTTTTGGAAGGCCAGACTAGGAGGAGGTGGGAAGAAGAAGTCAGACTCAGCCTGTGAACAGAGGCTAACCTTGGCAGAAGCCAAAATGGTCAGACAGTGTTGTGTAAAAATGATCACTCAAGAAGTGCGAAAAAGCAAGGTGATTTGTGAAAGAGATTTATTAGAAAATGAAACACATTTGTACCTCTATGTAATAAAAATCTGCTTTTTGTAAACTTGGGCTCCTGGTTTTAGTTTCTACACATAGAGAAAGCAAAGCACTGGCAGGTTGGATCAGGCAGCCGAGCACAGAGCAGGGAGCCCTGGGCAGTGGCCGCAGCTCTCAGCTCGCCTGTTCATAGGGCCATGGTAGGTCTGTGGCATGGGGTGGGCCTGTGGCGTGGGGTGGGCTTGTTGTCCACAACCAGAAAAACGGACTCGGTGGACACACAGTGAAATTTTGAAACACGAAGTTTTAGAGCTAGTTTCTGTCATAGATTTTAGTAAATTCTATTTTGCAAAACCTTTTTCTGATGTTTGTTTTGTTCTTCTAATCTCATAATGCATATTTCACACATTCTGGTCTTTAACCAATGGAAATAAGAGAACTAAACTTCATATAGTTTGTGTTAATGGAAAGAGCTTGGAATTTGTTCTCAGAAAATTTCAGTTGCAACAGCTTGTTCACATAGATGAACTTCCAACACAGTAACTATAGGAATAAGAATAAAAGTCATGTTTACTTTCACGGAGTTAATTAAGAATAAATGAGAACATGGATGTTAAAACCTTTGTAATTAAAATGTAAAGTTACATGCAAAGTTTTAAAGTGAGCATTTTGCAGAGGTGCTTTTCTAAGTTCTTGAATGCCCCTCCCTTTTCTGAGGAGGCTGCTTCGTGGGCTGTTGGTGTCTTTGGCAGGGGGTGAGTGCAGGATTCCTGTTGTGGTTCCTTTGTTCTCATGAGGGCAGTGCCCGTTTTCCCCGTCTCCTGCTTGCTCAGACTGTTCTGTGCACAGAGAGACTGGCCTGTTTGACCTGCAGCTGTGCTGTTTGAGCTGCAGCTGTGTAGCCTGCTCTGGCCAGTCTGGCTACACTCAACACAGTTTGCTGATCAGCACTTGAAGTGTGTCCATCATAGCTGAGATACTGAATATTTTATCTGTTTAATTTTTATTAAAATGCAGATTTAAAAACTTGATTCCATTATTAGGAAGCATTTAAGTATGTTTAGAATAACTTGGCCATGTGAGTCTACTTCGTCAACTGTATATTTTACGAGTCTAAGTGCAGATCAGATACTTTCAATGCAAATTTCACTGTCCAAATTGAAATGTGCTATATATGTAAGCTACCCTGATGGTTTTTGAGGACTTAATATGAAATAACCTATGTAAAATATCTCAATAATTTTTCTTATAGTGATATCATGTTGAAATGGTAGTATTTTCAATCTGTTGGGATAAGTATGATACATTATTAAAATTACTTTTATTTTTTGAGATAGAGTCTTGCTCTGTTGCCCAGGCCAGAGTGTGGTGGCATAATCTTGGCTCACTGTAACCTCTGCCTCTTGGCTTCAAGTGATTCTCCTGCCTCAGCCTCCCGAGCAGCTGGGACTACAGGTGTACACCACCACGCCTCGCTGATTTTTGTATTTTTGTAGAGACAGGTTTCATCATGTTGGCCAGGCTGGTCTTGAACTCCTGACCTCAAATAATCTGCCCGCCTTGGCCTCCTGAAGTGCTGGGATTGCAGGCGTGAGCCACCACACCTGGCCATTACTAAAATCAGTTTTATGTGTGGTTTTTTTTTTTTTTTTACTTTTATTAATGTGACTAAGGACAATTTTTTTTTCCCCCCGAGATGGTGCCTGTTGCCTGGACTGGAGTGCAGTGGCATGATCTCAGCTCACTGCAGCCTCTGCCTCCTGGGTTCAAATGATTCTCCTGCCTCAGCCTCCTGAGTGGCTGGGACTACAGGTGCATGCCACCATACCTGACTAATTTTTGTATTTTTAATAGAGATGGGGTTTCCCCATGTTGGCTCAGGTGGTCTTGAACTCCCAACCTCAGGTAATCTGCTCACCTTGGCCTCCAAAAGTGTTGGGATTACAGGTGTGAGCCACTGCACCTGGCCACGTTTATTAATACAACTAAGAACATTTTGAATTGCACCTGTGGCTTCATTGGTGTCCTGGGCAGGTGGCTCTGTGCTGTCCACACAGGTTGTCTCCTGTGTCTTCATCTTCGCTGCATGTGACTTTTTGGTTCCTGTGGCACGTGGGGTCCTGTTTGGGACATTGGTTCTACAGCAGATTTATAATAAGGATGTACCTACTTTAAAAATACAAAATAAAAAGAATAGACACAAACATAGTTATCACCTCACAAAAATTTTGGAAAGTAGAAAAAGGAAAATGCATTCACAGCTTTTTGGTAGCCAATAGTCCAGGCTGTCTTCATAAGCATGGATAATGTGTCCCTCTTCTTGCATGGATAGACACTGTTTTCTCACCTTGTTTGTGATCGAAGGATTCTCGATGTGTTGACTTGGCGGATGCAGTTGTTGAACAGTAGTTTATCTAAAGATTGTTGAGACTTTTGAAGACATTTCATGTCCTTTTTTTCCTTGGAAAATGTGGGTTGAAGAAATCGCTGCTTGCCAAAAATAAGCCGTGAAAAGGATTTCAGAGTAAATCGTTATTTACATGCTGGCAAGGAGCCACAGAATACCATTTACATTTGAAAATAAAGCGCTGCGAAGTTTTTATAATTAGTGAACCCCACCAGAATTACACGTTTTGATTATGGCTCTAAATTTTATACTAAATAAACTAAAAATTTTATTGTATTTTATTACTGTCTTTTGCTCCTTCAGCTGTAGCATACATGCTAGATTCTAGACCTGTTTCTTGTGTTACAGTGGTGTTATCCAGGCAGGTTATCAGGTAGTGAAGCTGAAAAGTGATGTCGAATGGTGGTGGTGAGCCCAGCGAGGGCACATCCTTGCTGTGCGTGATGAGGGCCTCTGGGTTGCTCTGGGATTCCCAAACCCTGGCTCCTCTGTCTCGTGCTTCTGTCCTTACACTGCTGGTAGTTTTCTGGTGTGAGCCACGGGGGCAAGTGAGATTGACAAACCTGCTGTCATATTAGGAACCTGAGTTAAAGTGGAGCTGAAAGCATGTCCTTGCTCTTGGTTTTGTGCAGAGAGCCACGTGTGCTCCTGGCTCAACGGGGTAGGGTGGGTGGGGTGGGTCTGGAACCAGGCCCTGGTTGGGCTCTCCTCCCCTCCGTGTTCCCATGTCCTGTCTGATTTGCTTTCACACTGACGTAAGAGTTACTTTCCTTAGGCCAGGCGCGGTGGCTCACGCCTGTAATCCCAGCACTTTGGGAAGCTGAGGCGGATGGATCACGATGTCAGGAAATCGAGACCATCCTGGGTAACATAGTGAAAGCCCGTCTCTACTAAAAAAAAAAATACAAAAGTTAGCTGGACATGGTGGCGTGTGCCTATAATTCCCCGCTATTTGGGAGGCTGAGGCAGGAGAATGGCTTTAACCCGGGAGGCGGAGGTTGCAGTGAGCTGAGATCGTGTCACTGCGCTTCAGCCTGGCAACAAAGCTAGACCCCATCTCAAAAAAAAGAGTTACTTTCCTTAAACACACAGAAGGTGTTGCTTTCCTTTCAAAACCTTGGTGGGTTGGCATTGCAGACTGTGGTCCCACAGCCTGACGCTCCATTACCTGCACTGTCTCTCCCTTGCTTCCTTGTCTTGTTCTCCTGCCCTTGTTTCTTGGTCTTCTGCTGAGGAACCAGAAACATTCACTGCTCTCCTAACTGTACCTTCTGGGAACGTATGTTTCTTCTCTTTTCTTCTCATCTAACAATGGCTCATGGCTCAAGTCACATCACACTGTTGGAACTGGAGCCTCTTCTACTTTCTTCACTGCCGTGCTCTTTGGGCACCTGCTTTGGTCTTCCTTCCCAGACTCCCTGAGCCCTGGGCACCTGCTGCATGGCCCACCCCAGTGCTGCTTGCGAGTAAGCAAGGTGGACTTGCAAGGCAGATGCAGCAAGGCAGATGCGGCAATGCAGGCGAGTCTTGTCTTGAAGAGTAGTACCACATTTCTGTTTGAAATGCAGCTTTGGACAAAAAGTAATGACACTGTGTTTTTTCTTTCTAGAGGGTCAGATATTTCTATATTAGCCTCATCAATATTTTAAATTTCGTTGTCTTAATGTTTACATTCCTTAGACATCGGGAATGCAGAAGTATTCCTTTGGAAGCAAGATCCTCTGCAGTTTGGACCACTGCACGCAGCTCCATAGGTGCACATTAGTGAAGCACAAGTGCATCATTATCTCTTTTGAGTCTTCTGTGCCCTTCTGCTCTGTTTTGGCTGAGGTTGTGCTTATTGCAGATACACTGGACACATTTGGGGAGGGAAGCCAGCTGCAGGTCATCATGTATGATCTGTGTTTGTGATATTAGTTTGTCATGATTTACCCCATCCCTTTTTCTTTTTAATAGAAATAACTTAATTTTGTAATCCTCTTCTTTCCTGTATAGAAACATTGCTTCTCAGACTGTAGCCAGATTGAAAGATGTTGCCCGTCGGATTTCATCATGTCTGGACTTTGAGCAACACAGTCGTGAAAGATCTGCTTCATTGGATTTGTTACTGCGTTTTCAACGTTTGCTTATTAGTAAACTTTATCCAGGAGAAAGCATTGGTCAGACCTCAGATATTTCTAGTAAGTTGCTTAAAATGTGAAGGTGTCTTGTATGTGATCGGGGCTCGTTAATTTAGGCTTTTCGACGTGTCCATCCCATATGCCCAGATGTGTAGTTGTTATACTACTAAATGCGCCAATTTTGGGGCTTCATTTTGCATCTACTTTTTTGAGTCGGACCTTTCTATAATCTCGTTAAGATTTTTAATTTTGTTGCCTTAATATTTTAAATTCTTTAGACGTCAGTAATAGCATCCTGTATGTTCAGTTTAGTCTTACAGAAGATTTATCAGATTTGTTCCATGTGCTATGGAATGCGGCAGACTGGCATGATGTAGGAAGTGAATAGTGACAGCCTATTCATATGTCACATGGGGGAGCCAGCTGGGTGGAATGGGAAAAACTGTTGGAGAAAGCCTGGGTTTCAGTTACAGCTCTGCTTAATAGTTTAGACATTAGACCAAGTCTAATGGGTTCAAAGACTTCTCACCTGCAGACTTGAGATAATCCCTGAGGCAGCCTGTGAGGATCAGAATAGAATGGTGTGTAAGTGCTCAGTGCTGTGCACTGTCGAGGGAATGGTTCCCCTCCTTCAGTATCCAGGGCAGCGGCTGGCCCTCCATCATGAGGCTGTCTTTGTGGAGGATGGAAAGGTCTGCTGCTTCCATTAGTAATTTTGTAGCTATTTTCTTCCCAAAGTAACTTAATTACTTTCTGAAGAGTTAGTTTCTTGTCAGTAATGGAAACTTTCAGGTTTCAGTAGGTGAGTTGATAGTTTGAAAGAGGTGACCATCTTAAAGACAAAGTCACAAGAGCTGAAAAGCTATTAAGAACCATGTAGGAGGCCAGGTGCGGTGGCTCACGCCTGTAATCCCAGCACTTTGGGAGGCCAAGGTGGGCCGATCACAATGTCAGGAGTTCAAGACCAGCCCGACCAACATAGTGAAACCCCGTCTCTACTAAAAATACAAAAAATTAGCTGGGCGTAGTGGCAGGTGCCTGTAATCCCAGCTCCTGCGGAGGCTGAGGCAGGATAATCGCTTGAACCCAGGAGGCAGAGGTTGCAGTGAGCCGAGATCGTACCATTGCATTCCAGCCTGGGTGACGAGTGAAACTCCGTCTCAAAAGAAAAAAAAAAACAAAAAAAAAACCATGTAGACAGAAAAACTGAAGATTTTGTGTAGCAGAAAAGTGCCTTTGTTTTTTGGGAATGATTTTATAAGCTTTTAGGAAACATTTGTGTACTGGATATAAAATTTTAAAAATTTAGAGCTGGGTGTGGTAGTGCATGCCTGTAGTTCTAACTACTCAGGAGGCTGAGGCAGGAGGATCACTTGAGCCCAGGAGTTTGAGTCCCATCTGGGCAACATAGTGAGACCCCGTCTGTTAAAAAAAAAAAAAACAACTTTAAATTAAATTATGACTTTAGTGTTTATACACTCAAAATTTCTAGGTACTCTGTACTGCAGGGTATAAAACTTGACATAAAAACACTGTCCCTCCAGTTACATGATACAGAAAGAGCGCAAGGACTAAGGGTTAACAGGCTTCTGTTTGAGAAAATTATTATAGGTAAAAGATGTGTAGATGAGAGTAGCATCATGGAGCAGTTAGTTTGTTTACAGAGAAAAATTTTAGTAGTGAAAATGAAAATTTTTCAATCCTTCTTCAAGGTCCAGAGCTAATGGGTGTTGGTTCCTTGCTGAAGAAGTACACAGCCCTCCTGTGCACGCACATTGGAGATATACTGCCTGTGGCCGCCAGCGTTGCTTCTACCAGCTGGCGGCACTTCGCAGAGGTGGCTTGCATTGTGGAAGGGGACTTTACTGGTACCTTTTGTTTCCTGCTTGTGTACATGTTTATTTTAGGAGATAGATGAAAGCTAAAGTGTCGTCTTTGCTGATCAGCCTGTCTGCATTTACTCTCTAAATTTTCTGGGCCTCCTGCCCTTTCACCTGTGTTTTTTTTTTAGTTACTGACAGTTCTGTTGTTAAGCCAGCTGGTATGGGACTCATATCACTTTAAATGTAATTGGTAATTTAGATTTATACTTCCATTATTGACATTTCAATAATGAGGTCAAAAGTAATTATCTAATTTTATTTTGACAGCATAATAAAAATTAGGTACCTATTTAAGGATCTTAAAAATTCTGATATTACCTGGTATGTTTTAACTTTCTGAGGTTAGAGCATTATTTTTTAGTGTTTTTTCCCTGATGATAAACGTATCAATAGACATTTAATTTTCTGAATAGAAGACTCGTTAGTTCATAGTTCTGTGATTGAAATACAGTGTTTTGGAAAATATTTTTCCAAATACAGTGTTTGGAAATACAGTGTTTTGGAAAATATTTTTGTAATTTAAAGGGTTGTATTTAATGGCTATACCTGTCTCAATATAAAATATAAGATAATCCTGTAGAAATACGCTAAAGGACAAACATTTCTTATTTTGTGACTTAGCCGAATTTAAACACAGAACAAGTTTACAAATAGCTTTTATAGGATAAATACTTACTTAAATCTTATTATTTCTTAAATGTAGGTGTTCTCCTTCCAGAACTAGTAGTTTCCATAGTGCTTCTGCTCAGTAAAAATGCTGGTCTCATGCAAGAGGCTGGAGCTGTACCTCTGCTGGGTGGCCTGTTGGAACATCTGGATCGGTTCAACCACCTGGCACCAGGAAAGGAACGGGATGATCATGAAGAGTTAGCCTGGCCTGGCATAATGGGTACGGTGTCTTAAAGGACTTTTACTGAGAAAGGTTTATTGTCCTTGTCTAACCTATTCTTGCCTTTCAATTTGAAAGAATACTTTACAAAGGAAGACCAATTATTTGCCATTTCTACTGATGGTAGTATAAGTGAAAAATGAAGATAATCCAAATCAGAAGAAATTTGGGTCATATATATATATATATGACCCAAATATATGTGTGTTTATGTGTGTGTGTGTATATATATATATGAGTATATATGTGTGTGTGTGTATATATATATATGAGTATATATGTGTGTGTGTGTGTGTATATATATATATTTTTTGACACTACGTCTTGCTCTGTTGCCCAGGCTGGAGTGCAGTGTCATGATCTCAGCTCACTGCAACCTCCGCCTCCTGGGCTCAAGTGATTCTCTTGCCTCAGCTTCCTGAGTAGCTGGGACCACAGGTGCACACCACCATGCCCAGCTTACTTTTGTATTTTTAGTAGAGACGGAGTTTCACCATGTTGTCCAGGATGGTCTTGAACTCCTGACCTCAAGTGATCCACCCGCCTCTGCCTCCCAAAGTGCTGGGATTACAGGAATGAGCCACTGTGCCCGGCTATATTTGGGTTATATTTAAGGAAGATTTTTCCATTAGTAATCCTTGTTAAGTACTGAAATGAAATTTTACAAAGTCCTGGTGCCTCCAGAAGGTGCTGTTGGGGTGGTTATCTGTGGTCCAGCTCAGGAGGCAGAGATTGATATGGGAAGACTCTCCAGAGTCCTCTGGTTGTTTGATGTTAGTGAGATGCAGAATTCCTAGAGTCACCTGAGCACTTCCTTACAGGCATTGCCTGTAGTGCATCCCAAACTGGAATGAGACTTATTTTCTCAATGTTTTGAGCTTTGGGTTTTTGAATCTAAGTCACCATGCTTTCTATGGTTTTAGCTTCCCAGACTCAGAATCAATCAAAATCATGTTTAAACTTTGATTTATATGAAATCTCAAGCTGAGTGGGCTTTTTTTCTTCTCGTGTTTTAGACCATCATCCCCCTAACATGGGAGCTTAAAACGAGATAGCAGTTGTCTTGAGGAAAACAGCCCCAGGACATTGAACATGGTTTTTTATTTTTAAAACAGTCAGTACTTTCAGCACCATTCTTCCCCTTTTGTTAGGGAGTGAGCTTACATAGTCCTGTGTTATTTAGTATCTACTCAACCTCTACTATCACACGGTTGAGGGGCATTCATTTGATCAGATCAGCAGCTTATTCACTGTAAAGCCTCTTGAAATTGTGATAAGTAACACATACACAAAAGTACCCAGTAGATACCTGTAATTGATCATAGAGAGAATTGTATCACAGCCATTCAAGCCTTAGCCTGGATGGTGGCAGGACCCTCCCAAACTCTGACTCATCTCTCTGAAAAGTGCCCTTCCCCAGGCTGTGTGGTCATCGCCACCTTACTTCTGATCATCTTATACTAAGTTCTTGTCCCTACCCAACATCATTTTAATTCTGTCTGTTCTCAGACTTCATATAAGTGGAACTAGACAGTATGTACCTTTTGGTTTCTGAGCTTCACCCCGTTATTGAGTTCTTTCATTTTTATTGCCATATGTGGTATACTTTTGTTTGAATATACAACAACATATTCATTCTACTTGTTGATGGAAATGTAAGTTGTTTGCAGGTTTAGGTTAAAGTAAATATGTTACCTTTTTTTGAGGCAGGGGTCTTGCTGTGTCATCCAGGCTGGAGTGCAATGGTGCAATCATGGCTCACTGTAGCCTTGACCTCCCAGGCTCAAGCAGATCCTTCCACCTAGGTGGGACTACAAGCATGCGCCACCATGTCTGGCTAATTTTTAAATTTTTTATAGAGACACGGTCTCCCTCTCTTGCCCAGGCTGGTCTCAAACTCCTAGGCTCAAGTGATCCTCCCACAGTGCTGACATAAGAGGCATGAGCCAGCACTCCTGCCAATACGTTAACATTCTTACATCTGTTTCTTTAATCATTCTTTCAGTCTGTTTCTTGGTGGGACTCTTGGTTTGTAGAGGATGCCTTTAATACAGAATGCCAGTTTTCCACGGTGATGATGCTGCTACTCATCTTCACTGCAAAGTGAGAATTCTCAGTGTTTCACTTCTGTGCCAAGACCTAGCATTGCTAGCACTCCCTGTTTGAGCCATTCTGGTGGGTGTACACTGGTATCTCATTGTGGTTTCAATTAGCATTTTCTAGATTATTAGTGAGGTTTGATACCTTTTCATATGTGCATTAATCAGTTGGAAATTCTCTTTTGTGAAGTGCCAGTTCAAGTTTTTTGCCCATTTTTCTATCTGATTGTCTTTTTTTCTTTTTAGTCATTTATGTGAGTGTTATTGTATATTTGGGATGTGAACTTTTGTCTCTATTTCTGATGGAGCGTTTTCTCTCAGTCAGGCCTGTGTGGTCACTTAAAAGTGTTTTCTGATGAACAGAAGTAATATTAGTGAAATCCAGTTTGTTTCTATTTTAATGGTTGTTCATTTTGTGCCTTAAGAAATCTTTTTCTTACCCAGATTTTCTTTTACACCTTAAAAGTTATATTGCCTTAACTTTCATGTTTAGAGCTACAGTGCACTTGGACTTGATTTTCATGCATGTTATGAGATAGGGGTCACATGTCACTTTTTTTCCCACAGGCATTTTGTCCATAGCATCTTTGTGCCAGCACCTTTGGGTGAAAAGACTGTCCTTGGTCACTCTTCTGGGGTGCCACCTTTGTCTGAACCAAGTGACTGTCTATAGTTGTGTCTGGTCTGATCTTGCAGCTTTTCCCCTAGTGACTTATTGCACTTGCTAGGACCTGTAGTGCATTGTGGAGTAGAAATGGTGACAGTGTACCTTCTTGCCTTTTTCTTAGTAGCAGAGAAAAAGCTTTCCAGATTTCACACACAAAGTATGATGATTGTTTTAGGAGTCTGTTTGTAAGTACTTTTGAATCTTCAGGATGTTTTCTTCTGTTGCTGCTTTGTGATGCAGTTTTAACTATGATTGGGTGTTAAGTTTCGTCACATGCTTTTCCTGCATTACTTGATCATATAATTTTTATTTTTTTCTATTAATGTGTGAATTACTGACTTTTCAAATGTTGACTCAACCTTCCATTTCTGGAATAAAACTACTTTGCTCCTAATATTGGTCATATGGATAGATATTTCTGGTCTTGGTTTGCTATTTTTTAAAGACAATTTTGCATCTGTATTTGTAATTTTTCTGGATTTTGCATGTCATTTTCCTTGTAATTTTTTCAGTGACCTGTAATTTTATTTTCTTGTAATGCCCTGCAGCTTACTGTTATTGTTATTGATAACCACCACCCCTTTACTAACAAAGAGGCTATAATTCAGGAAGAAGATAGGTCCCATGCAACCCGTTAGTTTCCATCTATCCACCAGAGAACGTTAGCTTGTCGAGGGAAACACTGGCTGATGGATAAGATAGTAGGAAAACATAATAGACATTCAGGTTTTGGTAACCCAGGTTGTGCTAATCTTGTAGAGTGAGTAGGAGAATGTTCCTGCCTATTCTTTTCTTGGAAGGATGTATATAAGATTGGTAAAATTTGCCGTTTAAGTGTACCATTTAGTGGCATTAAGTACATTCACATTGTTTTAAAGCCATCACCACCACTCATCTCTAGAGCTTTTCATTTTTCTCAACTGAAACTATGCATCTATTAAACACCAATTTTCCCCAGCACCTGGCAACTACCATTCTACTTTCTGTCTCTGAATTTGACTACTCCAGCTACTTCATATACATGGAACCATACAGCATTTATCCTTTTGGGATTGGCTTATTTCACTTAGCATGTCTTCAAGGTTCATCCGTGTTGTGGAAAGTGTCTGAATGTCCTTACATTTTAAGGTGAAATCATATTCTGTTATATGAATATATCACATTTTGCTGTCCATCCATCAGTTGATGACACTTGGGTTGTTTCCATCTTTTGGCTATTGTGAATAATGCTGCTATGAATGTGGGTGTGTATATGCATTTGCGTACCTTTTTTTTTTTTATTTTTATTTGTTTATTTTTTTTGAGACAAGAGCCTTGCTCTGTCACCCAGGCAGGAGTGCAGTGGTGCGATCTCGGCTCACTGCAACCTCCGTCTCCCAAGTTCAAGCAATTCCCCTGCCTCAGCCTCCTGAGTAGCTGGGATTACAGGTGTGCGCCACCATGCCCAGCTTATTTTTTGTATTTTAGTAGAGATGGAGTTTCACCATGTTGGCCAGGATGGTCTTGATCTCCTTACCTTGTGATCTGCCCACCTTGGCCTCCCAAAGTGTTGGGATTCGGGAGTGAGCCACTGCGCCCAGCCTGCTTTTACTTCTTTTGGGTATATAGCCAGAGGTAGAATTGGTAGATTATATGGTAATTTTATATTTAATTTTTTTGAGGAGCTGCCATAGCGTTTTTTGGAGTGGCTGCACCATTTTATGTTCCCGTCAGTAGTGTGCAGGAGTTCCAGTTTCTCCACATCCTCACCAACACTTTTTTTTTTTGATAGTAGCCATCGATGGGTGTGAAGTGGTATCTCATTGTGGTTTTGATTTGTATGTCCCTAATGATTAGTGATGTCAAGCATCTTTTCATGTGCTTACTGACCATTTGCATACTTTTGTTTGGAGAAATGCCTATTCAACTCTTCTGCCTGTGTTTTAATTGGGTTTTTTGTCGTGTTGGGTTTTAGGAGTTAATTATATATTCTGCATAGATATGATTTGCAATCTGTTTTGCATTCTTTCGGTTGCTGTTTCACTCTTGATAGCCTCCTTTGATGCACAGAAGTATTCGATTTTGATCAAGTCCAACTTACCTATTTTTTCCTTTTGTTGCCTGTGTTGCTTTTGGTGTCCTATTCAAGATATGTCACCAAATTCAGTGTCATGAAGTTTTTCTGCAGTGTTTTCTTCTAAGAATTTTATAGTTTTAGCACTTATTTTTAGGTCTCTGATCCATTTTGAGTTAGTTTTTGTGTGTGGCATAAGGTAAGGGTCTACCTCCATTCTTTACATGTGCATGTCTGGATTTCCCAGTACCATGCATTGAAAAGGCTCTTCTTTCCCCATTGAGTGGTCTTGGCTCCCATGTCAAAAATCATATGACCAAATACGTGAGGGATTGTTTTTGGGGTCTCCATTTTATTCCATTTTTCTATATGTTTGTCTGTCCAGTGCCATACTCTTCTGTATTATTGCTTTCTTCTTTCTTAGGGCTTAATCTGCTATTTTTCTTGCTTTTCGAGAAATGAATACTTATTAGCAAAGTGATGTTTTTGTAATCTGTTTATCATGAAAATTTTCTAACATAGATAAAAGTAGAAAAATAGTAAAATGAATCTGGCTTTAACAGGTGAATACGTTCCCCTCTCACACTTCTCTGTATTGTTGATTGATTGGATTATTTTTATTTTATTTTTTTTTTATTTTATTTTTTTAGACGGAGTCTCACTCTTTTGCCCAGGTGGGAGTGCAGTGGTGCGATCTCGGCTCACTGCAAGCTCTGCCTCCCGGGTTCATGCCATTCTCCTGCCTCAGCCTCCTGAGTAGCTGGGACTACAGGCACCCGCCACCACGCCTGGCTAATTTTTTGTATTTTTAGTAGAGATGGGGTTTCACCGTGTTAGCCAGGATGGTGTCGATCTCCTGACCTCGTGATCTGCCCACCTTGGCCTCCCAAAGTGCTGAGATTACAGGCGTGAGCCACCGCGCCCAGCCGATTGGATTATTTTAAAGCATAACTCTGTCTTTAAAACATTTTAAGGCATTTTACCTCTTAATGATAAGGATTTAAAAAAACTCTACAATATCATTATCCTGTTTGTAAGATTAACAGTCATTCCTTAATCTAACATGCAATCCATGTTACATGTTCCTGGACTATCTCAAAAATGCCTTTTTTAGGTCGTAATTTTAAATTAAGACCTGAGCATGTTCTGCGTATTGGCATTGGTTGACATATGCTTCTAGTCTCTTTCCCCCAACAACGTGGCTCCAGGCCCTCCTCTCCCTGTCTCTGATCATACCGTTTTCTTTTTCAAAGAAGCAGGTTGGTTATTTTGGAAAACTTCACATTTTCTGAACTTGGTTGATTGCATTCTCTTATTCTAGACCAACATGTTCTTCTGTTAGTTACATTAATCTGCTGGTTAGATCTAGAGGGTTGGTTGGATTTGAATTCAGTCTCGTTGGGGTGGTGTTATGTCTGGAGTCCTGCTGCATGCTTTCTGTTGGCTCAGGAGGCTTGTAATGCTCGGTGGCTCCCTGCTTTAGTTCTGTGAAGCTAGACCAGGGAATTCATGTGTTGCATATCCTCTATAAAATCCCCTACCAACCTTGCCCTCTGCTGTCTGGTTAGCAGGAGGTACAATTTGTACAGGAAGGACATAGTCTAAGCTCGGCTTCTTGAACTGCCACCTCCCTTTAACTATTTTTCATAATATTGAGTTGGTATCCTAGCACTTGCATAGGTGACCACCACTCAGGTTTTCTTGAGTATTTTTATGAGCTAATAGACTTTATTGATTCGGTGTTTCTTTTCTTTTTTAGCTTTTTCCCCCAATGTACACATTTAAAGGCATAAATGCCCTCAAGCATGCACTTAGTTGTATGACACCAATTTTGATCTGCAGTATTTTTATTATTAATTGAACACATTTTCTAATTTTCATAGTCTTTTTTTTCTTAGAATTTTGGGTTACTTATAAGTGTATTTTATAATTTTCAAATATGTGGATGAATTTTTTATTTTGAATGAACTTTTGAAAACCTATTTCTAATTTAACTGCATTGTAGTCAGCACACATGCTCTGTAACTTTATTTCTTTGAAATCTGTTAAGATTTGCTCTATGGCCTGGCATGGCCCGATTTGATATTCATGCTGCCTAGATTTTTTTTAAAGCATTCTATATTTAATAGAATTTGTATGTGTGGTATTAGTTTCAGAGCTAGGTGTGTATTTCTCCCATTGTGATTGTGGATTTGTTTATTTCTGCTTGTGGTTCTTTCACACAGTTTGTTCTTTTCATTTTACCTGTTGATTGATCGATGGACTGATTCTGGTTTCTGTATGTACAGAGTCATTTTTTACAGGTCAGAACTGTAGAAATAATGAGGAAGTGACACTTATACGCAAAGCTGATTTGGAGAACCATAATAAAGATGGGGGCTTCTGGACTGTGATTGATGGGAAAGTATATGATATAAAGGACTTCCAGACACAGTCGTTAACAGGAAATAGTATTCTTGGTAAGATTACACTTCTTACTTCCTGATTAAAAGTTACAGCCTGTATCGTTTTAAGCAGAGTATTTGGCTTATAAATGATTTCTTTAGTTTTGTGCCAGCCCCCCACATATTTTAATGTATCTGTGGCTTTGGTGTCTGTCTTATCAACAAATTCAGCACATTTGAAGAATTTCATTTCATTATGCATTTTTTGTTTTAATACTTGAAACTCATTTCAAGTTCTGAGTTGGCCCAGGCAACGCTGGGAGACAGTGGGAGGTCATTATACTCTGGTAACCCTCACTTTTGAGTTAAACGCCTAACTTATTTCCTACTCACTGTTTCTCCTATAGCTCTTCAGGCAAGCTGAATTGAACTCACGTTGCTTTTTCCTTTTTTGTTTCAGCTCAGTTTGCAGGGGAAGACCCAGTGGTAGCTTTGGAAGCTGCTTTGCAGTTTGAAGACACCCGGGAATCCATGCACGCATTTTGTGTTGGCCAATATTTGGAGGTGAGGCTGTATGGCTTGAGTGATGCAGAGGATGGCAGAGGATACCCTCTGTGTGTTTGTGATAGGAGTATTTGGATCTAGAAGTACTGATAATCTGGGTCTTTTAGGGGGCATTAGGGATAAATATAAAGATCCTTTAGAAGTTTTGTCATAAACGAATTTACATTTATTCATGTTAAGATCTGTGATGTACTGGTCTTGAAAGATTGTTTTTTAAATGATCAATTTGTGAGAAATATAGACAGTGTTCTACAAGAAAAGAGGTTAAACTTTGGTCTTATGTAGAAATTTGGAATGGCTTATTATCTTGAGGTATGTATTTTTTGGGAAGAACTATGTAGAAGTGTAATTCTTTACAATAGAAATATATCCTTCCTATGTATTCATGAACGCATAGAATTTATATATTGGGATTAGCTTTCCAGGTATCCACAAGTAATAAAATGTATTAAATGCCATTAGGGCAGGGCTTAAAGCATTTTATGAAGGGGAGAATTAATTTTGCTGTAAGTATCTTCTGTGACTGGAAAAGTTGAACTCTTGCTTTTTTCAGAGTTTGGTTTTTGTTAGAATAAATTTCATTTCCTCTATATTTGTGGTCACAGTCCACTAATACTTGTCATCGAATACTTGTCATAATTTTGTTGCCCAGTGGGTTCTTTATGCGTGTAACAATTCATTATACTTTCTGAAGCATGGTGTACAGTCATTTTGGAAACTGATTCCTAAGGAATATTCTAGCCAAATCATGTATCTGTACTTTAGTCTTTCTACAGTAGGGCTGTGCAGTTGCTGCCTGCCTTATAGGGCATGTGGGTTTATGTGGTATCTG
Organism: Hylobates moloch; assembly: GCF_009828535.3. Taxonomy (NCBI): domain Eukaryota; kingdom Metazoa; phylum Chordata; class Mammalia; order Primates; family Hylobatidae; genus Hylobates; species Hylobates moloch. The sequence continues at coordinate 89,073,667 of NW_026652289.1, read as the reverse complement.
CTGTTACTTAGGCACAGCAGCATCAACTCATTACAGGATGGAGGGGCAGAACGCCCAGAGCACCCCTGGGCGCACATGCGGTACAGCTGCAGGACAGAGCTGTCCTTTGGTTTTATGTTTTTAATTAATTCTGTTTCCTCAGATTGATGATGAAATTTATTTTTCCAGCCTGACCAAGAAGTTGTCACCATACCAGATCTGGGAAGTCTCTCTTCACCTCTGATAGACACAGAGAGGAATCTGGGCCTGCTTCTCGGATTACACGCTTCCTATTTAGCAATGAGCACACCGCTGTCTCCTGTCGAGATTGAATGTGCCAGTAAGAAAATCTTTGCTTTTTGCTGATTAGCAGATTATTTTTTTTGAACTGTAAGTGCCATTAAGAGTGGGAGAGGGCCAGGCACAGTGGTTCATGCCTGTAATCCCGGCACTTTGGGAGGTTGTGACACGTGCATTGCTTGAGGTCAAGAGTTTGAGACCAGCCTGGGCAAGAGGCTGGTCTCAAACCCCATCTCTACAAAAAATACAAAAATTAGCCAGGCATGGTGGCATGTACTTGTAGTCCCAGATACTCAGGAGGCTGAGGTAGGAGGATCACTTGAGCCTGGGAGGTTGAGGCTGCAGTGAGTCATGATCATACCACTGCACTCCAGCCTGAGTGACAGAGCCAAGACTGTCTTTAAAAAAGTAGGAGATGGCCAAGGTGGTAGCTGATGCCTGTAATCCCAGTCCTTTGGAGGCTGAGGTGGGTGGATCACCTGAGGTCAGGAATTCAGGACCAGCCTGGCCAAGGTAGTGAAACCCCATGTCTACTAAAAATGCAAAAATTAGCTGGGTGGGGTGACGGGTGCCTGTAGTCCCAGTTACTCGGGAGGCTGAGGTAGGAGAATTGCTTGAACCCAGGAGACGGAGGTTGCAGTGAGCTGAGATCGCACCACTGCACTCCAGCCTGGGTGAGAAGAGTGAGACCCCGTCTCAAAAAAAAAAGAAAAACAGAAAAAAGTGGGAGAGGAGGATTCAACACAGTTGATGATGATAAAAAAAATAAGGATAGTGAGACTCAATCAGGTAGAAACAGCTGTCATTTGCCCTCATGGTCTGTTGCTGCAGAGGAAGCTAAAAAGTGTGCAGGAATGTCTACCCATCTACCCTGTGGTGATCTCACGTATTGCAGCCTCTGCCTGATGGGCCCAGCATGGCTTTTGTCTCCCTGCATGCCCAGAAATTGCACAGAATGTGGATCAGCTGTCCTCTCAGGGAACAGCATTCTATTTGAGGACTGCGTTTTTACCAGACCAGGCTCAAGTCAGTTATATTTCAGGATGGCAGCCTTTGTAACCACCTAAAATAATAAGTTTCTTCCTGTCTCCTAGATGGGTTGACATTTTCCTTCATGTAGTTGTGCATTTCCCATCTGTCTGTCTGTCTGAGCAGCTTCTGTTAAGCAGTTGCCTGGTGCAGTTACCATGCAAGGTGTTCAGGATGCAGTGACGGATAGGACACGCCTGTGCTTTCAGCTGCTGCTTGTTGATGAGCCAGCATTCTAAGCAGGTCACGTTGCAAGGTGGTGAATGGTGAAATGGAGACGTTCATATGTGGTTCTGGGAGAAGAAAGGCTTCACATTGGCAGCAGTCCTGAAATTGCGTGAGGGAGCATTCTGGGCAGAAAATGCAGGAGTGTCAAGGGCACTGCTGAGAGGAGTAGGGCTTTCCTGCTGCTTGCGAGAGTGGGTGTGGCAGAGGCTTGCAGGGAAGGAGGATCTTGGTGTCCACACAGCCCCCCGTTGGGTGGACCTTTGTGCAGTGCTGGGCTGCCTGTGGTGCCCTCTGAGGTGCCTGCTTCCCTCCCTCCTCCTCAAGGCTCATTGCTTGCCAGAAGACGGGCTTTGTTTAAATTGGCAAGGAGGGCAGGGCTGGCGAGCTCCAGGGCAGAGGGTGCCATGGGCCCTGGCAGGTGAGTCCGATCTACAGGAGGATCAGAGGCTTATCTTGGAGCAGTAAGGAGGGGCTGTCCTGTGCTTAAAGAGAGGGAGCCAGAGAGAGTTGGCATTGGATTAGTGTTTCAGAAGAACGAATGTGGTGGGTGAGGGAATGCTCCTGAGTGCTCTAAAATCTAAATGTCCAGTAAAAGAACACTAAGTGCATCCCCGCTTTGATTGCTTGGATTTGGAGCAGTATTTGATAACACACATCGTTAATAGAGATCTGTAGTGGTGCACATACTAATCTTGTGTGTATATGCCACTCCCTCGAGTGACCATAAGCAGTTGTAATTAACATTCACACTGGCCGATCCCATGCCTTGCACCATGCACAGGTCTCCTTTCCAGTCCATCGGCCCTCCCATCTCCAAGGATCTATCCTTCATTAAAGATTGTGTGTTTGTTATTTTCTCCTTTTCATTCCTTTATAAGTGCTCCAGGAATACGTAGCCTACCCTGAGGATGTAATTCTTTGTAGAAACCCTTCAGATGTGCTGTTCCCTGCCTGGATACTCAGCGTCTGGGTCTTATTCCTCATCTTAGCTCAGTTGTTGCTTCCACAAGTCCCTTACTGACCCTCAGAATAGCGGTGATCTGTCTTCCAGTCTCCCTGGTACCCCCATAGTCATCCGTTGCACATAGTTTCAGACTTGAAATCCTGTGATTAGTTGTGTCAGCGGTGCCCTTTGCTGCCCTCCCTGTTAGAATGTGCAACTCAGTCTTCACACGGTATCTGTGGAACCAGGCAGCCGCAGGCAGAGCACAGGTATCCAGTGAATGTTGGACTGGAACTACGATCCTGAGTTCTGATGCCATGCCTGAGGCGTGTGAAATCACCAGAAAGTGTGTTCACGTAGACAGAGGAATCATAAGTCAACCTGTGTAAACATGTTAGGTGGCTCTCTTTTATATGAATGATGCTGAATTTCACCTTCTAAATTGAGTGTTCAGTTGAGCATCTTTTTTTTTTTTTTTAGTATTTATTTTGAATTGTGCACTTGAGTTTCTCTTTCATGTTTGCATGTGCATTTTCTAGAATGGCTTCAGTCATCCATCTTCTCTGGAGGCCTGCAGACCAGCCAGATCCACTACAGCTACAACGAGGAGAAAGACGAGGACCACTGCAGCTCCCCAGGGGGCACACCTGCCAGCAAATCTCGACTCTGCTCCCACAGACGGGCCCTGGGGGACCATGCTCAGGCATTTCTGCAAGCCATTGCAGACAATAACATTCAGGATCACAACGTGAAGGTGAGCTAGGCCTGCCCCCACTGCCACCTCAGTGCTCTGTTTATCTGAGGACTTTGACATAGGAGTACTTATGTGCTCTTTGGTTAACATAGCACAGACTTTGTTTCATATATTATTTGGAGAGTTTTGAGGTGAGAACCTGATTGTGTTAACATGCTAGCGAGGCTTCAGAAGCATTACTGATTGCAAGTGCATCAGAAGCTGTGGCATGTTTCAGATTTGTGAAGACTCACTGGGCGGCCCTGAAGTTACCTCCAGCTGTTTCTGTTGCAGGACTTTTTGTGTCAAATAGAAAGGTACTGTAGGCAGTGCCATTTGACCACACCGATCATGTTTCCCCCCGAGCATCCCGTGGAAGAGGTCGGTCGCTTGCTGTTATGTTGCCTCTTAAAACATGAAGATTTAGGTAAGGAGCTCAATATCTGTGTATTTTAGCTACACTGCAGATTCCTCGACTAACCTGTGGTACATATTCATTCCTTCCCTGCCCTTCTTTTAAATGTCTTTTTGCAGGTCATGTGGCATTATCTTTAGTTCATGCAGGTGCACTTGGTATTGAGCAAGTAAAGCACAGAACGTTGCCTAAGTCAGTGGTGGATGTTTGTAGAGTTGTCTACCAAGCAAAATGTTCGCTCATTAAGGTGATAGATTTTAATTCTTTTTATTCTGTGCTTTGCAGACAGTTGCTGAAATATTTGTTGTTAAAGTTGTCTTTTCTTGGTTAACTTTGCAGACTCATCAAGAACAGGGCCGTTCTTACAAGGAGGTCTGCGCTCCTGTCATCGAACGTTTGAGATTCCTCTTTAATGAATTGAGACCTGCTGTTTGTAATGACCTTTCTATAATGTCTAAGTTTAAATTGCTAAGTTCTTTGCCCCGTTGGAGGAGGATCGCTCAGAAGATAATTCGAGAACGAAGGAAAAAGAGAGGTAAGAATGTAAAGGGACAGAAGATACTATTAAAGCATGTGCTTCACCCTGCCACGCTGGATCTGTGATTTCAGAGTGAAGTTTCTCTACTGTTGATTCCCTGTGACATTTCTACCTGCTGCCATCATTTTTATGTATAGTTATGATTAAATACAGAAATCTCGCTTATTTTTCCAAGCAATCAGACAATGAGGCAGTTTAGGAATTGAGCATGGTATGATTTGATTACTAGTAAATTGATGTTGAAAACATAAATAATCTTTACTAAATTGATGGGAACAAGGAAGTATTTTTATTTTATCAGTTATCCTGGTAATGAGATATAATGGGAACATTTAAACTTATTGCCATTCTTCTAAAGAAATGTTTTTTGTTTGGAAATATTGAGTATTCTGATACATGGAGAATTATAAAGGGAAGCTAAGAGTTACTGACATTTTCCTGGAAGTAGCTGTGTAAGGGTACAGAAAAGTCTTTTTGCGTTAAATCCAAATTGGAATAAAAATGCTTAGAAATTATAAAATAGTTTAGAATTTAGTCACTTGTGATTATAAATAAACTACAGAAATTTCTGATTATATTCTTTTTTTTTTTTTTTTCTTTGAGACAGAGTCTTGCTCTGTCGCCAGGCTGGAGTGCAGTGGTACAATCTCAGCTCACTGAAACCTCCGCCTCCCAGGTTCAAATGATTCCCCTCTGTCAGCCTTCCAAGTAGCTGGGATTACAGGCATGCGCCACCACGCCTGGCTGATTTTTGTATTTTAGTAGAGACAGGGTTTCACCATGTTGGCCAAGATGGTCTTGATCTCCTGACCTCGTGATCTGCCTGCCTCGGCCTCCCAAAGTACTGGGATTACAGGCGTGAGCCACCGCTCCTGGCCTCTGATCATATTCTTATGACTTATACTGATTTACTCACAAACCTGCTTATTGAACTGTATTAATTACTGAGTTTCTGATGGGCATTTTGAACAATAAGCTTATGAAAGACGAAAGTGTTTTTTTGAAGCCATCCTAATTTGATTGTTCCTGAACAAACCCTACACCATAACAGCCTGTCTGAATCCGATGGGTGCTCTGGATCAGGAAGTCACAGCAGTCACACTGCTGCAATTCCTTTAACCCAGGCACGCAGGAACTCAGCCCAGGCCCAGGAGACAGGCCTGCCTCAGCATGAGGGAGAGAGACTCCACCATTTGCTATCTCATATCTGTGGGTTCTGAGCCCGCGCTGTCACTTTTAGAGTTTCTTGTGGGTTTATAGATTTGTTGTGTGTTGTTTCAAGCTGGTTTTCTTTTTTTTCTTGGAAATTAAGTAACTTGAAAAGATTAAGTGATTAATATTCTTGTTGCTGTGTCAGGGATCCCCGAGCCTTCTCTCAGGCTTGATGATTCACTAAAAGGACTCAGAAGAGCTGTTATACTCACAGCTGTGTGTTTTTTTTTTTTTTTTTTTTTTTACCGCAAAAAGGATACAGGTTAAAATTAGCAAAGGGGAAGGGTGCATGGAGGGAATTCCAGAGGAAACTAGGCACAAGCTTTGGTGTCTCTCCCCAGTGGCGTCACGTGGATGTGCTTAGCTCTCCCAGCAATAGTGGGTCACATCATGTGTGAAGAATTGTTAACCAGGCCAGCACACCTGAGCCTCGAGTCTAGAGATTTTGTTGGGGGCCAGTCACATACGCAGGCAGTGCCCGTGTGACTGACCTCAATTACTGAGACTCCAGTGCCCCAGTGCAAAAACAAGTGGTCCCTCGCAGGTCACATGATTAGCATAAACTACCTGGCCAGACCACTGCCACAAGGTCCTGGGTGTCAGGTATACCAAAAAACTTATCAGGCAGGATGTTCCAAGGGCTCAGAGCTCAGCTCCTAGAAGAAGAACCAATCCTGAAGGGACAGATTTTCCTTGGGAATTGGCAGGGTTTGAGCAACCCTGGCCTGCTGTATTAGCTCTTTATTGCCCAAGTGTATTATCATGTTGCTTATTTTTTATATTATATGCTGAGGAGATGTAGACCAAAAATTTTAAAAGAGAGAAAATATAGGGAGGAAATTCCACATATCACAGTGAATTCAATTGATTCAGTTACACAGTAACAGAACCACTGAACTGGACCAGGGTGGACAAGCCAGGAACTGTGGGCCAAATTCCACCTCTTGCTTGCTTTGTGTTGCCCATGGACTAAGACCTTTTTTTTTTTTCCAGTTTGAAATTGTTTTTTAAAAATTAAGTGTATTATTTTTGACACATGAAAATTACATGAAGCTAAAATTGTAGCACCATAAATAAAGTTTTACGGGAGCACAGCCACACCTGTTGCTTTATCTGTGGTTACTTTTTGTGCTACAGCAGCAGAGTTGAGTATTTGCAACAGACTGCATGGCCTGAAAGACTCAAATGTTCACTCTCTGGCACTTGAGGAAGAGCTTTCTGGCTGCCAGGCTTCCCTTGCTTCGGGGCTTCTCCCCTCATCGCACTCTCACTTTGTGTTTTTGTTCTGCCATGGTGATCATTTCACTCTTGTTTGAGCATTGCAATTTATAATGTTGTTCAGATGTTTATTTGAATGAAATATTTGTCCTTCATGCAAATCTAAGTATTTCTTAATTTAAAATTATATTTAAGTGTGTGATTTTTATAGTGAATGATGTTTTAAAACACAGTTCCTAAGAAGCCAGAATCTACGGATGATGAAGAAAAAATTGGAAACGAAGAGAGTGATTTAGAAGAAGCTTGCATTTTGCCTCATAGTCCAATAAATGTGGACAAGAGACCCATTGCAATTAAATCACCCAAGGTGCAGTATTTTCTGTGATTCTGAGGTTAGCTGAATAGAATCATAGCATGTAGCAGAGGAATCCACAGTCTTGTACCTCTGTACCTGAGCATGCAGAGGGAGGGATGGGCGGTTGTTAGAAATAGGGCCCCAGTGATGCTTCATGAACTTGACTTACGATGTCCTGGTCAGAGCTGTAGCTGGAGAAGGGTTTCCTTTTATTTTTGGTACTAGATTATATCATTATTCACCATTCATTCCTTAAATATATTCTTTGTTCCAGAAACAGTGCTGGGCCCTGTGGCTATTAATATGAACCATAACTTAACTTCGTATGCCAAGCTAGCCTGTTCCAACATATATTAGTATAGAGATTATAAATTCACTTACATTTATAGCATAGTTTTAAAACCATGTATTAATTACTAAATTTAACATATTTTAACCAATTTAAACCTATGAGCATTATTTATGTTTTACTTGAATAACTTTTAGAGCACAGTTTAATATTAAATAGGGTAGACTAATGATGAAAATTGTTTTCCTTTGTTAGGACAAATGGCAGCCGCTGTTGAGTACTGTTACAGGTGTTCACAAATACAAGTGGTTGAAGCAGAATGTGCAGGGTCTTTATCCACAGTCTCCACTCCTCAGTACAATTGCTGAATTTGCCCTTAAAGAAGAGCCAGTGGATGTGGAAAAAATGAGAAAGTGCCTACTAAAACAGGTAAAATTTGATGAGAAATGCTTCTCTGCATTGGGTAATATACATAACACTTAACTGTATGCATTGATATTTTGCAGTTGGAGAGAGCAGAGGTTCGCCTGGAAGGGATAGATACAATTTTAAAACTGGCGAGCAAGAATTTCTTACTTCCATCTGTGCAGTACGCGATGTTTTGTGGATGGCAAAGACTTATTCCTGAGGGAATCGATACAGGGTAAAACGTTAGCATATTTTTTTCTTAATTAAGGAAGCTGTGGCAACAAAATTGTTCTGTAACAGTTAGAAGTCTGGCAGTGTCCCGAGTCAAATTCTTTATCTTTATTTGAAAGGGAACCTCTTACTGATTGTTTAAAGGATGTTGATTTGATCCCACCTTTTAATCGGATGCTGCTGGAAGTCACCTTTGGCAAGCTATATGCTTGGGCTGTTCAGAACATTCGAAATGTTTTGATGGATGCCAGTGCCAAATTTAAAGAGCTTGGTGAGTCAACAGTTGCATCAATGTTATTTTATAGTGTGCCTTTAATTATATGTTGTGGAAACTTGCAAATGCCAATTTTTGCTTTTGAGAAGACTTTAGTTGTTTGTACTTTGTACTTGTATAATCTATGCTGCTGTCAGCTTTCTCAGATTTTAAACAAAACTTTAAAATTTAGCAGGAGACACAATGTTGAAGTACTCTAGTATAACATTTTTACATTTTGACATTTTTATGTGTATCACCACATACCCTAAAGTGTCTGTGTCCTATATTAATATTTATTTCCTGGATAGTATGAGCATCTACAGAGAGTTGATTGGATTGGTTTTGTGGAGGAAAAGGGAGACATAACTTTCATATTTGAAATGGAAGTAATGGAATAGGGCACCAGGGTATTCAGAGAGCAACATGCTAAGACCTGTAGACAGATAGAATGACCTGTGCATAGAATGCAGGGGGTAGGCCCATCGTGCAGCATGACAGAGCTGCCCACTCTGTGGAAACCACTGGAAAATAGTCAGATGTTTAAAGTAATCGCCCGTGCTTTCTGCATTACGTTTATTCTTGTATCCATGCACAAGAAATGTAGGTAGGTGTCAATGCTTATTAGTCAGACGTTTGGAGTAATCGCCCATGCTTTCTGCATTATGTTTATTCTTGCATCCATGCACAAGAAATGTCAGTGGGTGTCAATGCTTGTTAGGTATCCAGCCGGTTCCCCTGCAAACCATCACCAATGAGAACCCGTCAGGACCGAGCCTGGGGACCATCCCGCAAGCCCGCTTCCTCCTGGTGATGCTCAGCATGCTCACCCTGCAGCACGGCGCAAACAATCTCGACCTCCTGCTCAATTCTGGCACACTGGCCCTCACGCAGACAGCACTGCGCCTGATTGGTAGGTCTGCACCGGCTTGAGAGCCTTTGGGAAAATGTCAAGATTTTGCATTGATATCTTTTCTTTTTTTTTTTTTTAAAGCTTTTTGTAAATTATGGTAAGACACAAATGGCAGAAAGTGTACCATTTTAACGTCACAATTCAGCGGTATTAAATACATTCACAATTTTCTAGAGTCATCACCACTGTCTAGTTGTAGAACTTTTTCATCACTATAAATGCACACCATTTAGCCATCAGTCCTGACTCCCCTGCCCTCCAGCCCTTGGTAGTCACAAATCTACTTTCTCTGTCTATGGATTTGCATATCCTGGATATTTCATATAAATGGAATCATACCATTTGTGGCCTTTGTGTCTAGGTTATTTCATGTGGTATATATCAGTACTTTATTTTTATGGCTGAAAAGATTTTATTGTATGAATATATAACATTTTGTTTATTCATTTATCTGTTGGTGGACATTTGGGTTGGTTTTGCCTTTTGACTTTTGTGAATAGTGCTGCTAGGAACATTTAGATACAAATATTTGTTTGAACACTTGTTTCTAGTTCTTTTGATTATACACCTAGGACTGGAATTACAGGGTCATATGGTGCAACTATGTATAACTTACTAAGAAACTACCAAACTTTTCCACAGTGCCGTATCATTTTTACATTCCCACCACCAGTGGACAGGATTCCAGGGTTCCAGTTTATCTACTTCCCTGCCAACACTATTTTTTGTGTTTTTTTTCTTTTTTTCCTTTTTGTTTTCAGATTAAGGCCATCCTAGTGGGTGTGAAGTGGTATCTCATTGTGATTTTGATTTGCATTTCACTAATGATGAATGACATTGAGCTTCTTTACATGTTTGTGCTTGTTGGCCATTTGTATATCTTCTTTGGAGAAATGTCTATTCAAGATTCAAGTCCCTTTCTCTTTATTTTTTATTTTATTTTTTTTTGAGACGGAGTCTCACTCAGTCGCCTAGGCTGGAGCACAGTGGCACGATCTCGGCTCACTGCAACCTCCGCCTCCCGGGTTCAAGCGCTTCTCATGCCTCAGTCTCCCGAGTAGCTGGGATTACAGTCACACACCACCACACCTGGCTAATTTTTGTATTTTTAGTAGAGATGAGGTTTCGCCATGTTGGCCAGGCTGGTCTGGAACTCCTGACCTCAGGTGATCTGCCTGCCTTGGCCTCCCAAAGTGCTGGGATAACAGGCATTAGCCACTGCGCCCAGCCCCTTTCTCCTTTTTCAATAGGGTTATTTGTCGTCATCTTGTTGTTGTACCAATAAATGCAATAAGTGTACCAAACACTTAAAGAAGAATTAACACCAGTCCTCAGACTCTTTAAAAATTTTGTGTATACTAGACCTTCACAGATCTGTAGACCTTTATAGATAATATCATTTGAGGGCATTTTCTCCTGCTCTCTGGATTGTATTTCCTTTGATAGAGAAGTTTTTTATTTTGATGAAGTTCAATTTATCTGTTTCTCTTTTGTCGTCTATGCTTTTGATATCGTATCCAAAAAGCCATTTCCAAATACGAGGTTGATGAAGATTATCCTCATGTTTTCTTCTGTAAGTTTTATAGTTTTAGCTCTTATATTTAGATCTTTGGTCCATTTTTAGGTAATTTCTTTTACACAGTGTGAGGTAAGAGTCCAGCCTTTTTCTTTTGATAATCTGATTGTTTCAATACTGCTTGTTGAGGACTGTTCTTTCCCTGAAGTTCTCGGTACCGTTGGCAAAAATCAGTTGGCTGTAGATATTTAGGTTTATTTCTGGACTCTCAATTACATGATCACATTCTATATGTTGATAATTATGCGGGTACTACACTGTTTTGAACATTGTAGTTTTGTACTGTTTTAAAATTGAGTAGTGTGTTTTCTTTCTCAAGATTATTTTGTCTGCTTTGGGTCCCTTGCATTTTCATATGAACTTCAAGGCTGGCTTTTCCATATCTGCAAAAAAGACCTTTGGGATTTTTGCTAGGGATTAAATCTGTAGATTGTTTTGGGGAATAGTGCCATCTTAACAATGTTAACATCTGTTCTCTGAATGTGGAATGTCTTTCTATTTATTTCTGTCCTCTTTAATTTCTTTCAGCAGTATTTTATTGTTTTCAGTTATCAGGGTAATAATGGCCTCATAGAATGAGCTAGGTAGTGTTCCCATATATTCTGCTTTTAGAAGAGTTTGAGGATTGGTGTCAATTCTGCTTTAAATGTTTGGTAGAGTTGACCAGCTAAGCTTTTCTTTGTTGAAAGATTTTAAATTACCGATTCAATCTCTTTACTTGTTATGGGTCTATTCAGATTTTCTATTTCTTTTTGAGTCAGTTCGGGTAATTTATGTTTCTAGGAATGTGTCCATTTTATCTAGGCTGTTTTATTTGTTGGCATACAGTTGTTCACAGTGTTCTTTTATAATCTCTTTTATTTTTATGTTGGTAATACTGTCTCCACTTACATTTCTGATGTTAGTTATTTGCATCTTCTCTCTTTTTTTTTTTTTTTTTTTTTTTTTTTTTGTGAGACGGAGTCTTGCTCTGTTGCCAGGCCAGAGTGCAGTGGCGCAGTCTCGGCTCACTGCAACCTCCACCTCCTGGGTTCAAGTGATTCTTCTGCATCAGCCTCCCGAGTAGCTGGGACTACAGGTGTGTGCCACCACGCCCAGCTAATTTTTTTGTATTTTTAGTGGAGACGGGGTTTCACCATGTTGACCAGGATAGTCTCGATCTCTTGACCTCGCGATCTGCCCACCTCAGCTTCCCAAAGTGCTGGGATTACAGGCGTGAGCAACCTTGACTGGCCTCTTTTTTTCTTAATTTACCAAAAATTTGTCAGATTTTTTGTTCTTGCCAGAAACCGAACTTTTGGTTTTGTTATTTTTCTATTCTCTGTTTAATTTATGGCTGCTCTAATCTCTATCGTTTCCTTCTTTCTGCTTTGTATTTTTTTGTTTTTGTTTTTGTCTTTGTTTTGAGACAGGGTCTTACTTTTCCCTCAGGCCGAAGTACAGTGGCGCAGTCATGGCTCACTGCAGCCTCAACCTCCTGGGCTCAAGTTATCCACCTGCCTCAGCCTCCCAAAGTGCTGGGATTACAGGTGTGAGGCACCACACCTGGCCTAACTTTGGTTTTTATTGTGTTCTTATTTTTTTAGTTCTTCCAGATGTAGAGCTAAGTTATTGATTTGAGATCATCTTTTGTAAATGCAGACTTTTATAGTATAATTGCCCCTTTCGCCCTGCTTTTGGCGCAGCACAGAAGTTTTGGTAGTTGTGTTTTCATTCATCTCATAGTATTTTCTAATTTCCCTTGTGATTTCTTCTTTGACCCACTGGTTGTTTACTGTGTGTTATTTAATTTTCATATACTTGTGAATTTTCCACTTTTCCTTTTGTTATTAATTTCTTATTTCATTTTGGTTGGAGAAGGTAATTTGTATGATTTTCGTCTGTTTAAATTTGAGACTTTGTGGCCTAACATATGGTCTGGTCAGTCTAAGAGAGTGTTCTGTGGTATACTTGAGAAGAATGTGTATTCTGCTCTTTTTGGTGAAATGTTCTGTGTGTGTCTATTAGATCTGATTGGTTTATGGTGGTGTTCTTTGGCTAAAACTGAGATGCTGCAGGGCCAGTTGTCAAAGTCACAGTGAAAAAGCAAGATTTTCCCAAGCTCTTTTAATCACATCAGTCTTAGAGTTCACATTAATCCATTCAAAAATATGTATCAGGCCAGGCTGTAATTGTAGCACTTTGGGAGGCTGAGGCGAGTGGATTGCTTGAGTTCAGGAGTTTGAGACCAACTTGGGCAACATAGTGAAACCCTGTCTCTACAAAAAATACGAAAACTAGCTGGGCATAGTGGTGCGTGCCTATGGTCCCAGCTACCCGGGAGGCTGAGGTGGGAGGATTGCTTGAGCCAGGGAGGCAGAGGTTGCAGTGAGCAGAGATCAAGCCACTGCATTCCAGCCTGGGCTCCAGCCTGCGCGACAGAGTGAAATCCTGTCTTGGGGTCGGGGGGAATCTTTCTGTCCATCTGTCTGTCTGTCTGTCTCTGTCTCTCTCTCTCTATATATAAAAATACATAAAATTATTTTTTAATTTATATATTATATTTATATGTTGTATTATGTTAAATATATATTTTAATATGCGTATTACAGCTGAAAAGAATCATCTAGTAAGAGTTATATCTGATTTCTTGAGGCCTCATTAGCAACCAAAAGTTGCATTTAAAAATTACAAAAGCATATCTCCATCGAGAAATGGCCTTTTTATGTTGTCTACTTTTTCCCCAGAGGTTCCAATAAGTAAAAATCACAGCACAAATCATTAAGTATGGAGACTTGTTCTGTTGCTAGTATTCATGTGTTTAAATTTCATCTGGCCCACTGGCTGCAAAAAGCAAGGAAGTTGTGTCTCATGAATATCTGTCTATATTTGCAGCTTGCCCTGATCAGCGTATCCTTCTTATCATTTAAGAAATTATAAGCATATAATATTTTATACCAGCTTAATGTATACATCCACATGTAACAGCCACAAAACATAAAGCTATGTAAAATAAAAAATTCCCCCAGTTTTGGTTGCAAATTTATTCAAGCCCTTAGCAATAAATTCAGTCTTTACAGAGTTAACAGTATAGCTGCCCACCTGGAATGCAACTCTTGTCCCTTCCTTGGGGCCCCTTCCTGGGGGCCCTAAAGTAGCAGCTAGGCTAAAGGAAAGGCTGTTTTCCCCTCTAGTTTATCTAAAGTTTTGCTCCAGCCCTGGGAATTGAATATCCCTTTTTGCTCTCTTGGAAGAGAGAGAAACACAAACTTTTTACATTTTTTGGTCCACCAAAGCCCACCTTTGGGACTGTTTGGATCTTTTTCCTTCCCACCTGGAGGAGAAAACTAAAATCAAGGGAGTTACCAGAACCGCACTCCTACCGCCTCTCAGTTTAGCAAGTGGGAAAAGGGGGGTTAAAAATCTAGCCTACTCTCCTAGGGTTAGCTCTCCTATTTTCAAATCCATTGGTAAGTTTTACTTCTCTCAGGTGACAGCAGCTCAGCTTCTGTTTCATGCTATGGATGACTCTGTAGCCACCCAGGGCACCAATTGTCAGGGGTCTCCAAGACCACCCCCAGGTTTGATGGTTGGCCAGGAGGACTCACAAGACTCAGCATGTAGTTGTACTCAGGGCTATAGTTTATTACAGTGAAGGGACACAGAGAAAAATCATGAAAAAGGACATGGGTAAAGTCCAGAGGAAAGCAGGTACAAGCTTCCACAGGAGCCACACTGGACGAGCTTAACTGCCCCAGCACCGAGCCGTGTCAGGTGCTGTCTGCCGGGAAGCTGGGTAGAGACTCCAGGTCCAGGGTTTCCATCAGGGCTGATCACATGGGCACCCCCTGCCTGGCGCGTACCAAGTTCCAGAACAAGGAAAGCAGGTTTCAGCACAGACCACGTTGTTTGTACAGACAGTTCAGAAACCGGGAACCACACCTACCACCTAGGGAATGGGGGAGCCCTCCTGAGATCCAGACTCGAGCCGAGGGCTAGCCTGCAGCAATCCTGTCTGAGGTTGTATCTCGGGCTAGCTGTTAGCTGTCTTCTGCACAAAACCATGATTAAAGTTTGTTAGTTTCCCACTGTTAGATATTTAGGTAGTTATCGAGTATCTTTCTAACTCAGTTATTTTGCTTTTTTGGGGGGAGTAATTCCTAGAAGTAGAGAAAGTAGCTTTACTGAGCATTTTAATATCTTTTATATCTTCTTAGCCTATTTATGTATTTCGTCCTTCCGTTTATCTTCTTTTTATCCTATATCAGTAAAATATTCATAGTATTATATTAATTGGTAAAACACATAGTATGGATTCTTCAAAATTACGATCTTCATTAGTACTTTTTAAATGTTTTGTGTGTATTAAGGGGACATTGTAGCTACTTGTTGGCTCAGCTATTGTTTTTGACGCTCTGTCAGGCCCCAGTTGTGACAATGTTGAGGAAGATATGAATGCTTCTGCTCAAGGTGCTTCTGCCACAGTTTTGGAAGAAACAAGGAAGGAAACGGCTCCTGTGCAGCTCCCTGTTTCAGGGCCAGAACTGGCTGCCATGATGAAGATCGGAACGAGGGTCATGAGAGGTGTGGACTGGAAATGGGGCGATCAGGTACTCAGAGATTTGATGTGAACACATTAGCCACACATTAGTTATCTTCTGCACAGGTCTGTGCAATATTGGTGGGTGGAAATTGGAATAATCCAGGATGTGTCGGTTGATCGATGACACAGGTGTTGGTTCCCGAGCAGCTGAAGGGAGTGAACACAAGTAGGGAATCATAAGTAGGGCATCTGAGCAGAACAAGTCTGGAAAGAGAGGCAGCTCTTTTCAGGAAACTCACTGGCATGAGGCTCAGTTTGATGGGTCACTGGAACAAGAGTGAGAGTGAGCAAGAGAGTAAATCTCATTCTGAAAGTTGGTGTAGTGAAGCCTCTGAGGCAGGAAGCCCAGATGCTGCCCCTGTGAGCTGATGGCCATGTGCTGCGAAGTGCCCTGAACCCAGCAGTTAGGGATATACTTCATGGGCCTGTGGCCGCATCTCCATTTTCCCTCATTGCAGGTCTCTTCTAAGTCTCTGCCAGGTGCCTCCAGGTGGAAGTCACTTACCACAGCCCTAGCTAAGTTAGGGCAGTGTTCACCTTCCCATGGTCTGTCTAGCTTTTCTCAGCCATGCTGGTAAGCCCCGGCTTTGTCACTGTCATCTTAGAAATAGCAGTGTCTGGAGACAGCAGCATCCACCCTAGAAACAGCTTTCTCCTGCAGAAGTGAGAGACAGAGCTTCCCCCCGGGGCCTGGGGGAAACTGAAGAAAAGGGAATGTGAAGGTGCTGGTGCTTGTTTCAGGTTTCTGCTCTTGCAAGGCCCGTGAGGGATTGAGGGGTCAGGACTTGCTGCAAAGCCCTGTCTCTGCATTGACTCAGGGGATCCTCATTGAGATGAGATTTCCCTGACTTCCTTGGTAAAGCAGCATGAGCACGTTATTTTATGCCATTTAATTTAAAATGATGCAAGCACACATTTTGTAGAAGAGGTGAAATCTGTGTCTGGGACAGCCCCTGACAGACATGGTGGCATATGGCGACATCTGTGTGGCAGGTCTGGTGGGAGCCATGGAAGGACCAGGGCAGGGCATGCACCCTCCTAACTGATCTCTACTTTGGCTTTCTCAGGATGGGCCTCCTCCAGGCCTAGGCCGAGTGATTGGTGAGCTGGGAGAGGATGGGTGGATAAGAGTCCAGTGGGACACGGGCAGCACCAACTCCTACAGGATGGGGAAAGAAGGAAAATACGACCTCAAGCTGGCAGAGCTGCCGGCCGCTGCACAGCCCTCAGCAGAGGACTCGGACACAGAGGACGACTCTGGTGGGTGACTCAGGAAGGCATTTAGTCCAAGGCAGCCCACAAACTGTCCAGGTGCTGGCTGCCACCACTGCCATCTGGGCCTTAGAATGGGATGTCAGGGCACACCTGCAGCTGGCGCTCTGTCCTCGGAGCCTGCAATTTAAATAAGCTCCCAGGCACCTCCGATGCAGGTACGTGGAGTGGTTGTGGGATCCGGCGATCTGGCTGGAACTGACTTTCTGCATTTTCCTCTCACGTGTGCACCCGCCCCTCTTTGAGAATGTGGTGGCCAGGCCGGGGCAGCTGCACCACCAGTGAGTCTCATGTGGTTGTTGCTGAGCCTGCATCTGAGCCAGTGAGCCGAGGCCTGGTGGGATTGCCCTGCGGTCTCGGTCCATCGCCTCCTCCAGTGAGAGCCCCCGCCCGAGCACACCCCACCTGCCACCTGCCTTTACCTTTCTTCTGTGGTCCCTGACTCTGAACTCTTCATGTAATGTGGAGTTAGTCAGCACTTTATCGCTTCTAGGGAAGCAGAGGTGAGAATTTAGGGGTGGACTAAGAAAGCTAGATCCTATCTGTGGAGATCCAGGTTGTGGGAGGAGGTTTCGTGACATTTCTTAGCTGTTCCTAAAAGACATGTGAAGCTTCACATGGCTGGGCTTGGTAAGACCATCCAAGAGGCTGGAGCTGCCTCCCAGCACCACGGTGCCCACCATGGCTGCAGTGTCGTCAGGCTCAGAAGTGGCTGTGACAGTGAGCACGAGATCTTAGAAGGGGTACTCAGTAGAGAGCAGGTGGTGTGGGGGCTGGAAGAGGCTATGCCGTAGCACACCATCTGGGCTTGGGGCACATAGCTCAGATCCTGATGCCACCATCTTTGACACATCACTTCTGGGGCCTGGGTCCCTCAGGTGTGAACAAAAGTGTTGCCTGCTGCGTAGGCCTGTCAGGAGCGATGTACATGGCACCTGGAACCCTGTCCCTGAGGGTGGATGTGGTGCTGGCCGCCAGCGTCCAGCTTATAGCATGCTGCCTGACACCAGTCGCTGCTTCCTCCCTCGGCCTACCTTGCCTGCGGGAAGCAGGCCTGGCTCCCTGCCTGGGGCCTTTCCCCATAGGGGCATCAGAGCCTGGGCAGGGGTGGCCCCATGACAGACGGTGGCCTCATTTGCCACACATCTCCTCATCCCAAAGCCAGCCAAGCTGGTTGCATGAGCGTCTGGTCGCCCCACTCCACAGATGCCAGTGCTTTGTCCTCATCCAGGACACAGCCAGCTCATCAGAAACCAGCGCTTGACATTTGATAAGTTGTGTTTCTAAAGAAGTGAAACCTTGGAATCATTTATTGCTTCTGAGTTATATGCTAATGTTGTTTTGAGAATTATTATTTAAAAGATTCTTGAGGAAGATGGGAACAGAAATGATTAGGGTGCACGTTTAGTGCATCCTGAGTTCCATCTTTTCTTCTTGTAAAGATCTGTTTCCCTTTCCAAAGCAGAAAAGATGACAGTTTGGGAGGTCGAGGTGGGAGGACTGCTTACCCTGGGAGGTCAAAACTGCAGTGAGCTATGATCATGCCACTGCACTGTAGCTTGGGCGACAGAGAGCCTGTCTCAAAGGAAAAAAGAACACAAAAATCTCTGTACTTTCAGTTTTGTGTGAACCTAAAACTGCACTAAAATTCAAGTCTTCAATAAAACAAGAATGTAATATTAAAGCTGTTTAATTATGCGCCAGACTATCTTCCAGTTTTACTTAGGAATATAATTTGTTATTTTGATTATATTTTTTAGAAGCCGAACAAACTGAAAGGAACATTCACCCCACTGCAATGATGTTTACCAGCACTATTAACTTACTGCAGACTCTTTGTCTGTCTGCCGGAGTTCACGCTGAGATCATGCAGAGCGAAGCCACCAAGACTTTATGTGGACTGCTGCGAATGTTAGTGGAAAGCGGAACGACGGACAAGACATGTATGGAACGAGAGATTGAGGGCCCAGGGAGACAGCGCTGGGGTCCGCACGCTTGTCGTGTCTGGGTGTGCATGTGGGTGGGTGTGGATGTGTGTGGATTCATTTCCTGTGGCTGCTGTAACAAAGTACTACAAACTTGGGGGCTTACACAGTAGAAATTCTCATGGTTCTGGCATCTGGAAGGCTGAGATCAAGGGTGGTTGCTTCTGGGGCTGTGAGGGAGAAGCTGCTTCAGGGCTCTGCCCCAGCTTCTGGAGTTTGCTGATCTCTTTAGCATTCCTCGGTTTGTAGAGGTGTCACCCCGATCTCTGCCGTCATCTTCACATGGCATTCTCCCTGTGTGTGAGTCGCCTCCAAATCTCCCCTTTTCATAAGGACATCATTCAGCCTCATCAAACTGATTACATCTGCAGCAACCCTATTTCCAAACAAGGTCACCTGCTGAGGTACGGTAGGGGTTAGGGCTTCAACATATGAATTTTGCAATTCTGAATTCAACCCATAACACTAGCCTCAAACAACAAATTTGTTCTCTCAGAGTTCTGGAGACCAGAAGTCCCAAATCCAGGTGCAGGCAGGGCCATGCTCCCTCCACAGGCTCTAGGGGAAGGTCCTTCCTTACCTCATCCAGCTTCTGGGAGCTCCAGGCTTCCTTGGTGTGGGGACGCATTGTGTCAGTCTCTGCCTGCGTCTTCAAGTGGCCCCTGCCCTTGTGTTCTGCATGTCCTTTTCTGTCTCTGAAAGGACTCTTTCAATGAGTTTCTTTGACTCTAATCCAACGTGATGTCACCTAAATTCTTACCTTAATGACGTCTACAGAGACCTCATTAAATAAGATCATATTCTGAGGTTCCGAATGTATATGAAGTTGGGGTACAGGCACAGTTTAATCCCATAAAGTGTTTGTGTGGAGAGTCAGTATGAGAAATGTGAGCTGAGGGAGTGGGGTGAGTGTGCATGTGACTGAGAGTGAGCACATGTGGGTGTGGGTGGCTATGTGGGCGTGCTCCAGTGTGTGTGAGAGCATGCGTGTATTAGTGGTGTGCTGGAGCGTCTGCACGTATTGATGAGAGTGAGTGTGTTAGCGGTCGATGGGCAAGTGGCTGAGCATTTGTGTTGCAAGTGTGACGGTGTGTTTGTAGCATGTGGTTGTGTGGGTGTGTGTATGCATGCATTTATGTGAGTGGTGTGTATGTCCATGAGAGCATGTGAGTGGGCAGGTGACTACATTCAGGTGAAGTGAGAATGAAAGCGTCAGTGCATTGAGCCAGTGTGTGTGTGTGAGGGTGAGCACCAGGGAGGCATGAGTGTGAGGTGATTACTAGGTGTGCGAGTGAGATGAAGTGTAAGTCAGTGAGGCTTGGTGAGTGTGAGGAAGTATGAGTGGGTGGCAGGCACAAGTGTAAGTGTGCGATTGAGTGTGAGCATTTGTGTAAATGTGTATGAGTGCCTTTTGTCAGTGTGAGCACGAGTGACATTGTGAATGCGTGTGAGTGAATGTGAGCATTTTGCTTGTGTCAGTGAGTGGGAGGTTGTAACAGTGTAGGTGTGAGTGTAAAGTGAGAATGTGTGGGTAAAGGTGTGAGTGGGTGAGTAATCCGTTGTGACTAGTGTTGAGTGTGAGTGCATATGTGAGTTTTGTATGCATTGGGAGGGGTAAGTGTATGTGAGAGTGCATAGGAGTGTGTCAGCTTGCATCTTAGGTTGTGTGTGCATACGTGTGACTGGGATTGTGTGTGTGTTAGTGATTGCGACAATGGTGTGAGTGCACCTGAGAGTGTGAGGGTGGATGTGTGAGTGCCCATGAGTGTGTCTGAATAACTTAGTATGGGTGTGAGTGTGAGGATGCATATGAGGGTGCGAGAGTGAGTGTGTGTGTGAGCGCATTTGTGTGTGCTGAAGGAAGGCAGGTGTCCTCATAAGCTTGGATAGCTAAGGGCAGGGTCGGGGAGGTGGGAGGCAAGAGCAGGTCCTGTGGGGCTGTGGGCGGGGTCCCTCAGGAGGGCCCAGCCTCCAAGCCTCAGTCTCCATTCAGGGAATAGTGGAGTCTTGGAGCCAGGCAGAGCAGAGGTGGGCTCACTGGTGCCAGAATCCGATGGTGTAAACCTAGTGAAAAACTCTCATTTCGTTAATGCAGATTATTAAACTTGGATTGGAAACTGTCTCTACTAAAAATACGAAAAATTTAAGTGGTGCAGATTAAATATAAGCAAGATGGTGGAGATATTTAAAACACGAAATTAAAAATATAATAGATGCATTGTTGCAAATTACTGCTATTTGAATTATAGATCGTTTTCCTATTGCCTAGAAACAATACATAGCTAAAATTCCCTAACTACTTTTACTACACATACTTAGAAGGTTTTAAAAATGCCTGTAGTCCCAGCTATTCAGCAGAGCAAGGCAGGAGAATCACTTGAGCCCAGGAGTTTTAGACCAGCCCTGGCAACATAGTGAGGGCCCATCTCTAAAAAAGAAAAATTCGGAAATGTTTCTTGAACTAACTTAAAAGCCTTCTTCCACTTCTCACTTTGAATTAGTTTGAATTAATTTACAAACTGCAATATATTTTAAAGGAGCTTATTGTAGAAAATTAAGTTGATAAAAAAAGATAAGAATTTATCTTTAGGGATTGTTACCAAGCATGTCTATTTTCCCTCCCGCAGCTTCTCCAAACAGGCTGGTGTACAGGGAGCAACACCGGAGCTGGTGCACGCTGGGGTTTGTGCGGAGCATCGCTCTCACACCGCAGGTGTGCGGCGCCCTGAGCTCCCCACAGTGGATCACGCTGCTCATGAAGGTCGTGGAAGGGCACGCACCCTTCACTGCTGCCTCGCTGCAGAGGCAGGTAATGTGCTGCCAGGCAAAACCAGTTCCCTGAGAGAGGCATCCATGTACTGAAGTTCCCTGCCCTCAGAGTCAGGGGCCTTTATTCAGTAACGAGTGCAGAAAGGGTCTAGAAGTGATAGGGTAGATTTTCTGGATGCAAGGGGCAGAGGTCCTTGATAATTGGTAAGTTGCTAACCTTTAGTTTACCTGCTTTTCTCTTAAGTGGTAAATCCTGCAACTACTCACTCATCTGCTTCACAGAATTTGTAGAGTAATTGTCTTAAGAATTAAACTAAAAATAATTCTTTTTTAATTAAACATATACATCTGTAGTGTTGCTTTTTTTCTAAAGTCCCTGACAATCCTGATCACTAATCAACTTGAGTGTAATTACCTGGCTGTAAAATAATGAATCTCAAAATTTTCACATGATTACTTGCATTATGACAACAGAAAATAAAGAGAGGCTGGGCGCAGTGGCTCATGCTTGTCATCCCAGCACTTGGGGAGGCCGAGGCAGGTGGATCATGAGGTCAGGAGTTTGAGACCAGCCAGGCCAACATAGTGAAATCCTGTCTCTACTAAAAATACAAAAAAAATGAGCTGGGCTTGGTGGTGGGTGCCTGTAATCCCAGCTACTCAGGAAGCTGAAGCAAGGACAATTGCTTGAACCTGGGAGGTGGAGGTTGTAGTGAGCCAAGACCGTGCCACTGCACTCCAGCCCGGGCGACAGTGCGAGACTCTGTCTCAAAAAAAAGAAGAAAAGAGAAAATAACAATCTGTAGTTTCCTAATCAGATTTTTTTTAATGCTTGTCGTTTTAAATTTTATCAGATCTTAGCTGTGCATTTGTTGCAAGCAGTCCTTCCGTCATGGGACAAGACCGAAAGGGCGAGGGACATGAAATGCCTCGTGGAGAAGCTGTTTGACTTCTTGGGGAGCTTGCTCACTACCTGCTCCTCCGACGTGCCGTCACTCAGAGGTGGGTGGCCGTCTCCCTTCCCTGTGTCCTGGTGAAGAGCAGCACAGTGCCATGTCTCAGAGGTGGGTGGCCGTCTCCCTTCCCTGTGTCCTGGTGAAGAGCGGCGCAGTGCCATCACTCAGAGGTGGGTGGCCGTCTCCTTTCCCTGTGCCCTGGTGAAGAGCGGCACAGTGCCGTCACTCAGAGGTGGGTGGCCGTCTCCCTTCCCTGTGTCCTGGTGAAGAGTGGCGCAGCAGATTCTCCCCTTGTTTCCTCCTCAGAGTCCACGCCAAGGCGGCGCAGGGTGCGCCCGCAGGCCTCGCTGACTGCCACCCACAGCAGCACACTGGCGGAGGAGGTGGTGGCACTGCTGCGCACGCTGCACTCCCTGACTCAGTGGAATGGGCTCATCAACAAGTACATCAACTCCCAGCTCCGCTCCATCACCCACAGCTTTGCGGGAAGGCCTTCTGAAGGGGTGGGTTTGTGTTCTCAGAATTAATTTAGTTGAACGGTAAACCTGTAGGGATTGGGCGGCTCCGTGAGTGTCCCTGGTCGAGCTCGCTTTTTTGGTCTGCACTAGGCCCAGTTAGAGGACTACTTCCCCGATTCCGAGAACCCTGAAGTGGGGGGCCTCATGGCGGTCCTGGCTGTGATTGGAGGCATCGATGGTCGCCTGCGCCTGGGCGGCCAAGTTGTGCACGATGAGTTTGGAGAAGGCACCGTGACTCGCATCACCCCGAAGGGCAAAATCACCGTGCAGTTCTCTGACATGCGGATGTGTCGCGTTTGCCCATTGAATCAGCTGAAACCAGTAGGTGAACTTGTGCTCAGTTACTGTATGATAAGGGAAATTGGCTTTACACTAGAACCCAGCACCAACATTAGCACTTGAAAGAACTTGATTCTGGTACTTCAAG
The DNA here is from genome assembly GCF_009828535.3 of Hylobates moloch. NCBI lineage: Eukaryota > Metazoa > Chordata > Mammalia > Primates > Hylobatidae > Hylobates > Hylobates moloch. Next base: position 89,050,538 of record NW_026652289.1, on the reverse strand, counting down.
TTTGCCTTCCAGGAAGCTGTGTGAGCTTGTGCTTCTGTGGTAAGCAAGGCCTGTCTCACAGGGCACCTAAAGCAGTGGTTCGTGTGTTTTTCAGCCTCAGAGACACGAAGAGGGCTTTAGCAACCTAGAAGGTACTGTGCATCTATGAGGTAGTTCTAATTATTTTAAAATGTGAATTTATGAAGTTTACTTTTTATTGAACAACTCAAGTTTTAAAAAAACTTAAACATGTTTAAACACCTTTAAAAAAACAGCCTTTCTTCATGTAGAAAATGCTTAGTTGTTTTGAGTGACATGACTTAATGTCGCAACTACTGTCATCTTAACCTATGAATCAAGGATGCACAGGGAGAAGGAGCCATTTACATTATTTTCATGTAGCCCAAGTGCAATCTTACTATATATTCTTTTTCTTTTTTTTGAGATGGAATCTTGCTCTTGTCATCCAGGCTGGAGTACAATGGCACGATCTTGTTGGCCCTCTGCAACCTTTGCCTCCCAGGTTCAAGCGATTCTCCTGCCTCAGCCTCCTGAGTAGCTGGGATTACGGTGCGTGCCACCACACCTGGCTAATTTTGTATTTTTAGTAGAGATGGGGTTTCACTATGTTGGCCGGGCTGGTCTCAAACTCCTGACCTCAGGTGATCCGCCTGCCTCAGCCTCCCGAAGTGCTCGGATTACAGGCATGAGCCACTGTGCCCGGCCTGACTATATTTTCTATAAAGTACTCTTTTTTATTATTATAGGAATATATACATGTTGTAGAAAACTTGAAGTATATAGAAAATACCTGAGAAGATAGTAATCACCACACTGATGTAATTATTGTTGACAGGTTTGTAAAGAAAAATTAATATAGATTATTATATGTGTAAGTCTCTATCTTGCCTTTAATGTCATTTTAAAAAACGATTATTCTCAGCTATAAAAAGGCTTATGGGTATGTATGGCATTTCAGGATTAAACCCATGGTTTTGATGACTTTCAGAACGTTTCATTTGTTAGTCATATTGGCCACATTGCTGACAGCTTCTGTGTCCTCTCCAGCTCCCTGCCGTGGCCTTTAATGTGAACAACCTGCCCTTCACAGAGCCCATGCTGTCTGTCTGGGCTCAGTTGGTGAACCTCGCTGGAAGCAAGTTAGAAAAGCACAAAATAAAGAAATCGACTAAACAGGCCTTTGCAGGTCAGTACATGGTGCTTCTTGATGAAATAGCTGCCGTCCTAAACTCGTGTTGTTTGTACAGTGTTCTTTTATGAGTGAGTTCACAGATGTGCTAAAGTCCTGGGGTTCACGTGGGCTCACCATTTGTTGCGTTGTGGTTGGGAATGTAACCCTGTGTTCGTGGTAATGAGTGTTTTTGAGTCAGCCTTTGTCGCCATGTTCGGAGCCACACTTGGAAGAACCCCATGGCTCACACCCTCTTCTCAGTGTCACCCTTTATCCCAGAAGAGAAGTCTGTGTTCACCTCTTGCCTCCTCCCCTCCATCCCAGGGCCCTGTGGCCCAGTCACCCTGTTGGACCATGCTCGCGGCCTGTTCCCTGCCAGATCCAGGGGCCTCTGTCCCGGAAGCACCTGGCTTGCCTGTGGCATTCAGTGTGGCTGAGACTGTAGCCTTGCTTGGCTTTGCCTTCCTTTGGGTCTAGAATGTAGCTCTCCTGAGTTTCTTTCCATGTTTCTAGGGAGCTCTTCTCTCTGCTCATTCTTTATGTCCTGGAAGTCCGTGTGGCTTCACCCATAACTATGGCGTATTCTGCCCACTCTTCTTGAGTTTTCTCCCCTCTTGCTCCCACAGACCTACGTTTTCTCCCCTCTTGCTCCCACAGACCTACGATTGCTGCTTCAGCATTTATGATGTAAGCACTTTCAACTCTGGATCTCCCATTCACATCTTTGGTTGGAGGTGCAGTGCATGCAAATCACAACATGTCCGAAATTCAGCTGGCTTTCTCTAGTAGCTGCCGTTTCCCATTGTGGTGAATACACCTGTCTGCCAGTTAGTGGAGCCAGTGCCTGTGTGGCACCTGCGGCCCTCCTTCCTCCCCACCCCATGCTCTCTGTGCTGCTTCTGTGGCCTCTGCTATCAGATAAGCCTTGGGCATTGCTGCAGTCTTCATCAGTTAAAGAGCTAGTGGGGCCGACAGACTCTCTCAGAGGAGTCTTAGAAGAAGAGTGAAAGCGGCTGAAACTTCAGCAACTTGGGGAACATTTGATCATATTAATAGTAGCTAACATGGTTCTAACTGTGTTAAACCCATTGAATCCTGCATCCTATCAAATTAGGTGCCTGGAGAGCAGGGAAGGAAGACCCAGGAGGCAGAAGGTGCTTACCCAGAAGCACCGAGTGTAACACTGGGAAAGGCGAGCCCTTTGTCACGGACAGTGTGTGCGGTCGGCAGATTCCTGAAGGGCAGAGCATTACTCATTGCCATGTGGCACAGGCTTGCTGCTGGCGAGGAGGGAGTCTGAGCAGGGCATGCCCTTCTCACTGAGTCTTTCCTTCCACAGGACAAGTGGACCTGGACCTGCTGCGGTGCCAGCAGTTGAAGCTATACATCCTGAAAGCAGGTCGGGCGCTGCTCTCCCACCAGGATAAACTGCGGCAGATCTTGTCTCAGCCAGCTGTTCAGGAGACTGGAACTGTTCACACAGGTATCTTTTTTAAAAGTTCTTAAATCTTTATAAGAAGGGCAGTAGAAGGTAGACAAAGGATGTGAACAATCAGTTCATAAAAATGGACATAGGTGGCTTATAAATAGACACGTGGCCTGCCCAGCAACCACCAACTGTGAATAAAATTGTCATCGTCATAAGACAAGACTGAGGGCATCTGGTGGATGGGGAGGGAAAAAGGTATTTTCATGCCTTCCCATTTAAAGTGTGGTGCATGGGTCAGCAAGATTGGTGGCACACAGGTATGTGTTAGAAATGCAGACTCCCAGGCCGCACCCCAGACCAAAGAAATAGAGCCTGTATTGTAACAAGAAGAACCTAAGCTGGTTCTTCAAACGCGCATAAAGCCGCACTCCATGAACACGTTGCTGCTGGGAATTTCAGTTGGTGTAGCCATCTAATGGGCGTCTGAGGAAATGAGTTGGACTTTGAAATGCGTAGATGTATGTGTGTATTTATATACTTTGACCCAGCAAGTCATTCTGTGGGACTTTATCATACGAAAAGGCATGTAAAGATAATGTATTCACCAGCCGGGCACAATGGCTCACGCCTGTAATCCCTGCACTTTGGGAGGCCGAGGCAGGTGGCGGGATCACAAGGTCAGGAGATAGAGACCATCCTGGCTAACATGGTGAAACCCCACCACTACTAAAAATACAAAACATTAGCTGGGCAAGGTGGTGGACACCTGTAGTTCTAGCTACTCGGGAGGCTGACGCAGGAGAATGGCATGAATCCGGGAGGTGGAGCTTGCAGTGAGCTGACATCGCGCCACTGCAGTCCAGCCTGGGCGACAGAGCAAGACTCTGTCTCAAAAAAATAAAAAATAATTAGCGGGGCATAGTGGTGGCCGCCTGTAATCCCAGGTACTTGGGAGGCTGAGGCAGGAGAATCACTTGAACTGGGGCGGGGGCAGAGGTTGCAGTGTGTGCGGATTGCAGGGTGCAGATTGTGCCACTGCACTCCAGCCTGGGCGACAGAGTGAGACTTTGTCTCAAAAAAAAAAAAAAGATAATGTATTCAACAGTGTCGTTATGGCCTCCTTTTTGGTATTGTTTTTGTGTTTTAAAACTGTAGACACCAAAATACTCATTCTTATGTTGTGTATCCATACAGTGTGATATCATGGTGCCATTCAAAATGATAGTACATATATAGTCTTCCCTCAATATCCATGGGGATGAGTTCCAAGACCCCCAGTTATACCAGAATTCACTAATGCTTAAGGCCCTTCTATAAAATGGTGTAGTATTTGCATATAACCTATGCACATCCTTCCAAATACTTTAAAAATATAAATGATATATAGGCCGGGCGCAGTGGCTCACGCCTGTAATCCCACCACTTTGGGAGGCTAAGGTGGGCAGATCACGAGGTCAGGAGATCGAGACCATCCTGGCTAACACAGTGAAACTCCGTCTCTACTAAAAATACAAAAAATTAGCCAGGCGTGGTGGCAGGTGCCTGTAGTCCCAGTTACTTGGGAGGCTGAGGCAGGAGAATGGTGTGAACCCGGGATGCAGAGCTTGCAGTGAGCTGAGTTCGTGCCACTGCACTCCAGCCTGGGCGACAGAGCGAGACTCTGTCCCAAAAATAAAATAAAATAAAATAAATAAATATAAATGATATGTAAATAGTTGTCATTGCTATTTTTTTTAAAATTGTATTTTAAAAATTGTTTTATTCTGAATATTTTTGATTTGTGGTTTGTTGAATCTTTGGATGCAGATCCCATGGATACGGAGGGCTAGCTGTATGTGTTTATTGCCATGGAAACATGAAAATGATAAGTAAACAGAAAAGCACATTGCTATGTATATCCGTTTATAGATATGCCATAGTGATCTGTTTAGCGAAATAGTGACCCAGTAATCGTTGGTGGAATTTTGGCTGTCTTTATTTTCTTTATATTTCTCTATATTTAGTTTTCTAGAATGAGCTTGTGTCACTTTTAATGGAAAAAAACCATTTTTTGATCTCCTACTATTGAAGGACATTATGCTAAGTCTTTTGGGGGAAAGTCCTTTCCTATGATCATTGCTCTCTAGGGTTTGGATGAGGAGAGGAAGTGAATGCAGATGGCTCTCTCTGTCCTCTGGGGCCAGGGGACGGTGAGGCGTGTGAGTGGTTCCCCAGGCGTCTGGAGCCAGTGGCAGCTGAGCACTGGACGGGCAGCCTTTGAAGGCTGTGGCAGACAGATGCCAGCAGACAAGCACTCTGCTGGTGGTGGACCAGGAGGAGAGGAGTGAAAGTGGCGAGTCTTTGGAAGCATGTTGAGCAGCTCTGCGTTGCTTAGAGCTCAGGGTTTGTCGATGAGTGGTGGGGCTGACGCTAGATGGGCGGGTGACATCCTGTTACAGAGTACCTTGGAGACCAGGGTGAAACTTGAGGCCCACTTGGAAAGCTGTGGTAGGGGCCACATGGTAAGCATTGACCTTCGGGTGATACACCTGCTAGTAAGGTATAGGAGTATCTGAAACAGGAGATGACAGAGATGGAGAATTGCTCCTGTGTCAGGTGATGAGGGGGAAGGCATGAAAAGGGAAAGAAGGTTCTGGTGGAAGGAAGGTGCCATCCACTGTGATGATGTAGTCTTGTAGATGGTAACTTTTTGGGGAACCAGCAAAAAGTGGAAGATGACTCTGCTGTTTCAAGCTTGAGTTGAGGGGAGAATAGTGAGTGATGCGTTTGAAAAAAATAAGCAAGTCCAGTAGAATGTGGAGTGTGTGTGTTTGTTTCTTAATCTTGAGAGGATGCTATGAAATTAATTTTAAACCTGCTGAGGATGAAAGAAATCGATTGAAAGTATAGAATCAATCAATAGTAGAGGTTGTAGGGAACATGATTTCCCAGTTGTAGCGATTGAGAGATTGGAGCTGGGAATTGGATTGGCTGTTCTGTTCTGCACTCAGCCCAACGAGCAGTTACAGCAGACCTGCATCAGGATGATCAAGTCTGTGCTTTGGGCCAAGCAGGGACTTCGAACAGAGCTAGATTGACAAAACTGCCGTGCATCTGTTTTTGTAAATTTTTATGGGAACACAGGCACACCACTTGTTTACATATCATCTCTGGATGCTTTTGCTCTACAGTGGCAGAGCTGAGTAGTTGGGACAGAGACTGTACAGCCCATCAGCCTAAACTATTTACTCTCTGGCCCTTTAAGAGAAAGATTCCAGCTCCTGGTCTAGTTAATTGAAATTGTCACCGAAGAAAACCAGCACATGCAAATGCCGTGAGTACCTGGATGAGTACCTAGATTGTGTGAAGTGGGCTTGAGGGCAGTGGATCTCTGTGGGGCTGTGTCAAACAGAGTCCTAAAGGCTGCACCTAAAGCTACTCATAACAGACAAAAAGCCATCACCCTGAGCACATGACACATTTGCAGTTGGGGTCATTTAATGATCTCAGTGAGGCTTAGCTGGAAAAGCTACAGCTAGAAATATGCACGTGGGATGTGTCTGTGTCAGGGGTTACTGAAGCCGTGAGTGAACACGAAAGAGAGTGTGTAGGCCAGGCATGGTGGCTCACACCTGTAATCCCAACACTTTGGGATGCTGAGGTGGGTGGATCACGTGAGGTCAGGAGTTCGAGACCAGCCTGGCCAACATGGTGAAACCCCATCTATACTAAAAATACAAAAATTAGCCGGGTGTGGTGGTGTGTGCCTGTAGTCCCAGCTACCGGGAAGGCTGATGCAGGAGAATCGCTTGAGCCAGGAGGCAGAGGTTGCAGTGAGCCAAGATTGTGCCACTGCACTCCAGCCTGGGCAACAGAGTGAGACTCCATCTCAAGAAAAAGAGAAAGAATCAGACCAAGTGCAGAAATCTGGGAAGGAGCATTTGCTGGCTCTAAGAGACAGATGCACTAATGAAGGACAGAGACCAAAAGCAGGCAGTGAAAGTGGTTTAGAGTCTAGTTCTTTTTTTTCTTTTTTTGAGATAGAGTCTTGCTCTGTTGACAGGCTGGAGTGCAGTGGCGTGATCTTGGCTCACTGCAACCTCCAACTCTCTGGTTCAAGCAATTCTCCTGCCTCAGCCTTGCGAGTAGCTGGGATTACAGGCACGCACCACCACGCCCAGCTAATTTTTTTTTTTTTTTTTTTTTTGAGACTGAGCCTCGGTCTGTCGCCCAGGCTAAAGTGCAGTGGCACGTTCTCAGCTCACTGCAAGCTCTGCCTCCTGGGTTCATGCCATTCTCCTGTGTCAGCCTCCCAAGTAGCTGGGACTACAGGTGCCCACCACCATGCCCGGCTAAGGTTTTGTATTTTTAGTAGAGATGGGGTTTCACCATGTTAGCCAGGATGGTCTCAATCTCCTGATCTCGTGATCCACCCACCTCGGCCTCTCAAAGTGCAGGGATTACAGGTGTGAGCCACCGCGCCCAGCCTAGAGTCTAGTTTTTGTTCGATGTCTGAACCTTGAAGATTTTGGTTTTCTATCACATAATGAGGCAGAAGTCATACCTGATTTAACATGCTCAGTGCATTTTCTTTAGTAGTAAAGTGGTGTTCGCAGTTGAAAATAGAATCTTACACACATTTTGTTTTTAAATTCAGATGATGGAGCAGTGGTATCACCTGACCTTGGGGACATGTCTCCTGAAGGGCCGCAGCCCCCCATGATCCTCTTGCAGCAGCTGCTGGCCTCAGCCACCCAGCCGTCTCCTGTGAAGGCCATATTTGATAAACAGGAACTTGAGGTACAGCCATGCAGCCTTGACAGTTTTTAATCCACAGCACTAAATTGTGAACAATTTTTTTCTAGATGTATATTTTCTTAAGGATCTATTCTGAATTTCAAGTGATAGTATGCAAATAATTCTAATGATTCATTGGGGTTTAACCCTGTTTGTGCATAGTCTGCAGAACATTATAATACTAAAGACGGAGAGGGTTGAAGTTTAACCTTATTTTGGATTTGTGTAAATTGTTAAAAAGTATTAACTAGATGCAGCATGGGTTAAATGCTCACATCTTCACGAAGGGATCTTTTTCCAGGAAGTAGAATTATTCAAAGAGGCTCGTCAGGACTCTGGCACCCGTTTGTCTGTTTCATTCACTCAGGAGCCTCTTCGGGGGTGCTCTGGTGCCACCATCCTCTCAGCTCTCTCCATGCTGTGGAGCAGGTGAGGGCAGCAGCGAGGCACACGGTCAGGGCTACAGGACGTTCCCATAGAGGAGGCGACGTGATTGAGTGTAAGAGGGATGGGAGCTTTCATGGCTGGCAACATAGAGGATTAGAGATGTTTGTTCCAAAATCTTTCTTGCTGTGTAATACATTAAACATCTGCATAAAATATCAGAGACAAAAATAAAACTGTCAGTACTCAGTTTGGCAGTCAGAAATTACCCTAACAGAAACCCTCAGATAGCAGGGCCCTTCTGGGAGCAAGGGTCCAGATGAGGCAGCCACTGTCTTGGACAGGTCGGAGGCCTCCCCTAGTCCTAGAATGAGCTGGAAAGATGGTGGGGGTGCAAAGGGAGAAAGCAAGAAATGGGTGTGGGCAGGAAGGGAGGAGGTTGGCCATGAGCTCTTCTGAACTCCAGCTTCTTCTCAGGTCTGGGAACCTCTGAGGTGAAGGTTCATTTTAAAGGGCCTGGTTGTGTTTCCAGTATCCCTGGCAGAGATCAAAAGAAGACGCTGAGCAACTTGAGAGCACGTGGGGTGGTGCACAGCCTGCAGTCATGCTGGGAGATGCCGAGTGTGAACACCTAGAAGGCCATGTAGAGTTGTCCTTCAGGAACTGGGAAGGACTGTTGTACAAAAGAGACCTTCCGCTGTTTTGTCTCCATGGATTCCGATGGAGAGTCATTGTTCTTATCTCTTCTTTTGTATGAAATGCCTTTTTTCTCTGGTTGCTTTTCGTATTTTCTGTTATCTTTGGTTTTCTGCAGTTTCCCTAAGCTGGGCTCATGTATGCAATGGTGGCCCATCCCGCCCACCCCACTGTCCTCCTTGAAATTTGCTTAAGCTGCTTGCATCTTTGGCTTGATTTTTGTTCCACTACCAAATTTGGAAACTTTTGACTATTGTTTCTTCCCTCTGTCTTGCTCTTTTTGTTCTTTTCTGGAAATACCATTATACATCTGTTACACTGTTAGTGAGTTTCCTTTTACGATTTTAATAGAAAGTCTTTCTTCTCTTTGTTAGTAGCTTGGTTAGTTTGTCTTGATCTGTTTGAAAGGTCAAGATGCTTTGCTTTGTTGGGCCTAATCTCTTGTTATGTCCATCCAAGACATACTTTATTTTATATTTCTCACATCTCTTATTTCCATTTGGCTCTCATTTAATAGTTTTATATCTCTTCTGACAGTTCCTGTCTTCATCCCTTAAGTCTGTCTCTTTTTTTTTTTGACGGAGTCTTGCTCTGTCGCCAGGCTGGAGTGCAGTGGCGTGATCTCAGCTCACTGCAATCTCTGACTCCTGGGTTCAAGTGATTTTCCTGCCTCAGCCTCCCGAGTAGCTAGGACTACAGGTGCCTGCCACCACGCTTGGCTAATTTTTGTATATTTAGTAGAGATGGGATTTTACCATGTTGGCCAGGCTGGTCTCGAACTCCTGACCTCATGATCCGCCCGCCTCGGGCTCCCAAAGTGCTGGGATTACAGGTGTGAGCCACCATGCCCGGCCAAGTCTATCTTTTACTGTACATTTTAAAACATATTTCTGATAGTTATGTTGAATTTCTTGTTTGCTAATTCTAACGTCTGCCCACCTGTTGGTGTGCTGCTCTTTGCAGTTTTTTTTTCCTTGATTATAGTCAGTTATTGGTTGTTGTCCTTCACATATGTGAGAATTTTTATTTCATTCTGGATTCTTTGGACTTTATATTGTATTGGCTCTGGGTTCTGCCTTCTCTGGAGAACGGGGAGTTTTCTTCCCACAGGCAGTTCAGTACCTGACAGTCCTCCTTGATCCTGAGGTGGCTTGGTGCCAGGCTTTCTAATGATTTTTTATTTGCCCTTAGCCCTGGTTGTGGATCCTTAATTCTTAAGGATTTAGAATCTCTTCTGGGCGTCTCTGGAAGCCTTGACATTCTCCTCCCCACCTCTAGTTGATTGAGCTTGAGCCTCAGATGCTGTCCTGGCCCTGGGCAGCTGGGGAGCCCCTGCAGCCTTCCAGCGGTCCCTTTATGCCGAGCCCAGGCTCTTCAGAGGTGCTTCAGTTTAGATTCAGCTGTAGATTTCGGGTAGTCCGTCTGCACATTTCATGGTTTTCCCTCTGTGGTTTCTTTTTCAGGTGGGCTTTCCCTCGCATTCTGGTTGCTCTGGCAAACCGGGAACCCAGCCCCTGCAGTGCAGGAAGGTGCACCGTCTGTGGTTAATGTGCATCTTGCCTGCAGGCTTCCCTGGGTTAATGTGCATCTTGCCTGCAGGCTTCCCTGGGTTAATGTGCATCTTGCCTGCAGGCTTCCCTGGGTTAATGTGCATCTTGCCCGCAGGCTTCCCTGGGTTAATGTGCGTCTTGCCCGCAGGCTTCCCTGAATTAATGTACGAATTGCCCGCAGGCTTCCCTGGGTTAATGTGTGTCTTGCCTGCAGGCTTCCCTGGGTTAATGTGCATCTTGCCTGCAGGCTTCTCTGGGTTAATGTGCATCTTGCCCGCAGGCTTCTCGGGGTCAGGGGTTGTGCTTGTTTTATTGCTGATTGCTTCAGCTGTTCTCCAGTGCCCTCAAGCAGTTTTAAAAAATATTTTATCCAGAGTTCATGATTATTATCAGCCAAGGGTTAGTCCAGTGCACCCTAACTCCCCATTATCAGAACCAGAACTCTTGGCTCAATCTAGCTCTGAATTTTAAACTTTTAGGATGAAACCTGTCACTTCCAAGTTACCCAGACTTCGCTGTAAAACCCTAGGCTTTGATACTTCCTGAGCGCTGGGGGGCTCCACAGTGTCCTTGGTTTCTTCCTGATTCCTTCCTCACATGCTCAGTTTAACAAAATAGCAAGTCAGCGCTATGAGAGCAGCTGGGGAGGAGGACCAGGGAGTTGCAGATAGATGAGGGAAGTGCTGTTTGTGCTGTAGGTGGGGAGTTCCCAGCTGCAGAGACTGGCAGTTTAGATGTTTTCTGATTCATTGCAGTGTGTTTCCCAACTAATACTTTTATTTCTCTTATTTTTTAATACCTCGTTTAACCTCACTGTGGTTATTTAACCCTTGAATAGTTGAGGGTTGGTTTAACGGTACATGAGAGTCCTGTGTCATTTCTGGCCTGTCTAAAACACAGGTGCCTGTGGCCCCCACCACAGTGCCTGGTTAAGGCAGGGGGAATGCCTTTCTCCCTGCTCCCTCCAGCCCCTGTGACTGCTCACTTAGGGCTGTAATGAAGTTTTCCTTAATGGACATTGATACTTGGCTAATTTAATAGGCTCTCTGTCTGCTGAAACAGGAAAGTTATTTTATGACCAAGTATTTTCTCTGCATTAAACCAAGAAACTTGGCTTTGTCATTTTCTAACATGTTTTAGGAACTCATTGAAAAACACACGTGAATGTGGGCTTTCTAGACTTGCGTACTGCAGTTTGCAGTAGAAGGCCATCACCCCCATGTTCCTAGACTGTGTAAGCTAGTCGAGGGCACTTCCCAAACCTCCCAGGACCCTCTTGTCTGCCCAGGCTGCTGCACTGGCCGTGTGCCAGTGCTTGGCTGTGGAGTCCACTCACCCTTCGAGCCCAGGATTTGAAGACTGCAGCTCCAGTGAGGCCACCACGCCTATCGCCGTGCAGCACATCCGCCCTGCCAGAGTGAAGAGGCGCAAGCAGTCGCCCGTTCCCGCTCTGCCGATTGTGGTGCAGCTCATGGAGATGGGATTTCCCAGAAGGAACATCGAGTTTGCCCTGAAGTCTCTCACTGGTGCTTCCGGGAATGCATCCGGCTTGCCTGGTACTTCGTTTTCCTGGCCTCTGCTTGTGTGTGTGGGGGTTCCCGCTTCAGGGCTGTTGACTCACGGTGGCTGGTGTGCTGTGTGTGCCTCTCTTAGGTGTGGAAGCCTTGGTCGGGTGGCTGCTGGACCACTCTGACGTCCAGGTCACGGAGCTCTCAGATGCAGACACAGTGTCTGACGAGTATTCTGACGAGGAGGTGGTGGAGGACATGGATGATGCCGCCTACTCCACGGTCAGTGCCTCCTGTGTGACTGCCCGCACCTGGGCCGCTGTCTGTCTAGCGCTCTGACAGTCTTACAGCTTGGCTTTCTCTGTCCCTTGTAAGAACTAACTTTATCTACTGTGGACTGTTCCATAAAACCAACCTATGGTATTGCCGGGCACGGAACAAAGCTGTGTTTCACTACTAAAGAGATGATTGGGTTTCTATATCATAATTATTTTTAGCTTTAGAACAGACCCTTGTTCAAACATCTAATGATCTTTGGTAGCCATTAGAAGATATTTTATTAAAATACCATGTTTTGACACATCAGTTTCTGACCTGAGTAAATTATTCATAGGATTAATTTGGAAGTGCCTTAGAAATTTTGTATACTTGTAGCTTTTGAAATTCATTCCTGCCTACTATGCTACTGCTATTAGTCTTTTTTAAATGAAGATTTTTATAGGGAAAATAAAGGATTTCATCCTCTACTTTTTAATATTATAGATTTCACAGACTTATTTCTTTTTGAGTAGGTTTATCGAGTTCTTTTTTTTTTTCTTTGAATGTATTTATTTCTTGTAGTCTACTGGTGCTGTTGTGACGGAGAGCCAGACCTACAAAAAACGAGCTGATTTCTTGAGTAATGATGATTATGCTGTGTATGTGAGAGAGAATATTCAGGTGAGTAATTGTCTTAAGCTGGAGCCTTGATCCGTTTTTCACTCAGCAAATATTTGAGTATGTCCTATATGCCAAACATCAGTGGACAGAGGCCCCTGCCCTCAGGGAGCCTGCCTTCTGGTGCTGGAAGACATACCTGACCAGTGAGCTCATGGTACACTAGAAGGTGCTGTGTACCCTGGAATGAGAAAGAGCAGACTACAGTAAAGGGGTGGGAGTGAGGGCACATTCCAGGGATAGGGGGCTGCAATGAGAAGGTGAGATGGGTGCAAAGCCTACAGGGTGGGAAGGGTGGCTCAGCAGGATGGGCACCCAGACAGAGGCTGCTGTGGCTGCCCTAGTGGAGCCAGAGGACAGAGGGGCAGATGGGCTCAGGAGCAGCCGGAGAGCACAAGTGGCCTGTCCACAGTGGACATGGCACAGAGATGGCTGTTTTCTGCTAGTCCCACTTGTGACATTTCCTACATACCTTTCCTTGTTTTTCTTATGTAATTCTCATTGCCATCAAATTTAAAAAATCTAATTATGTTTTATATAGTCCTTTATCTACTTTAAATCATTTCTTGTCCTAATTCTCTTGTTTTAGTATATTTTAGAGAAAATCCCCCAAATCATCTCATTTCACCTGTATGTATGTCAGTGTGTATCACTAATAAAGAATCTTAACATAATGACATTTCTGTTTACCAGCATTACCTAACAAAATAAATAATAATTCCTTAATATCATCTCATATCTAATGCTTGCTTGTAGTTTTCCAGTTTTCTCAAATGGCTTTAATGGTTAGTTTTTGAACTTGGATACAACCAAGATTGTATGCCTTATCTACATTTGGTTGATGGATCGTTGAAGTCTATTTCAACCTAGAGTGGTTCCCCCTTGTCTTAGCTCAGTTGGCTATAACACAGTACCATAGACTGGCAGCTTCAACAACAGACATTTATTTCTCATGGTTCTGGAGGCTGGAAATCCAAGATCAAGCTGGTTTCTGGTGATGGCCCTCTTCCTGGCTTGTAGGTGGCTGCCTTTTTTTTTTTTTTGAAACAGAGTCTCACTCTGTCGCCCAGGCTGGAGTGCCAGTGGCATGATCTCAGCTCACCACAGCCTCTGCCTGCCGGGTTCAAGCGATTCTCCTGCCTCCGCCTCCCGAGTAGCTGGGATTACAGACATGTACCACATGCCTGGTTAATTTTATATTTTTAGTAGAGACAGGGTTTCTCCATTTTGGTCAGGCTGGTCTCGAACTCCTGACCTCAGGTGATCCGCCTGCCTTGGCCTCTCAAAGTGCTGGGATTATAGGCGTGAGCCACCATGCCCATCCTGGAGTCTCTTCTTATAAAGATCTTAATCCTGTTGTGTCAGAGCCCCACTCTTATGACATGATTTTACCTTAATGACTTCCTTAGAGGCCCCTTCTCCTAATACTGCCACATTAGGAGTTGGGACTTCATGAATTTTGGGGGGGACACAAACATTCATAATAACCCTCCTTCCCCCATCCTCTCCTTTCATGCTATTTATTTGTGGCTGAAACCATGTCCTCCAAATGTCTTACAGTCCGCATTTGGTGGTGGCTTCCTTGTGGCTACCATCTTCCTCTCTCCCTGTTTCTCCAATACAGTAGGAGTTAGGGTTGGAGGGTGATTGGACCAGGCTGAATCTCAGGCAGGAAGCTTCGTAGGCATGTACTCCCTCCAGCCCCATCTCAACAGGCAAGCAGGTTTGGGTGGGTTGGGTCTTGTCAGCCTGCTCCTTCCTTGATGACATTCTGTATTAATTGTCCATCTCATAGCTCCAGTAGGCATTAGTGTCATCACCTAGACCTATCATTAGGGGCTGCACCATAGTGATTTTCTAACTTCATCTTTTCTGAGTTTGTTAGCCGGAATTCTCTTCTGTGAAAAAAAGCTTTGTTATTAATCTTGGTTACTCTTGATAATACAGAGAGACTTTGTCAGTTTTCAGAATGATGCATTGGTGTTCTGATATGTATAAAGATGACCAGGAAGCTTTGTTTTCCTTATTATCATGATGACCAATCCATTGGCTTTTAGGGTGTGATGTTTCCACTGTTACGTTTTTGATGATCAGGGAATCCTTTTGAGTGAACCCAGTAATCTTTGAAAGCTCCCTTCCTTTATGACACAAGTTGATCCAGGCTCTTCCTGTATATTTCCTGCCTGAGACACAAAGCCAGACAGTGTTCTAAAGAGTTTCTGTTCCCTTTAGCATTAAATAATACTTAGAATGCACTCTGAGTGCTAGATGAAATTCTTTTTTTTTTTTTTTTTTTTTTTTGAGATGGGGTCTCACTTTGTCACTCAGGCTGAAGTTCAGTGGCGTGATCTTGGCTCATTGTAACCTCCACCTTCTAGGCTCAAGCAATCCTCTCAACTCAGTCTCCCGAGTAGCTGGGACCACAGCCATGCACCACCACATCTGGCTAATTTTTGTATTTTTGGTAGAAGTGGGGTTTCACCATGTTGCCCAGGTTTGTCTCAAACACTTGAGCTCAAGCGATCCTCCCGCCTCAGCCTCCCAAAGCGCTAGGATTACAGACGTGAGCCACCGTGCCTGGTCAGAATTCTTTATTAAGAGTAGAGTAATACTACTTACCATGACTCATTTGACCTGTGTACATGGTGGACTGGATCTCCAATTTCATTTTAATTCTAGGTGGGAATGATGGTTAGATGCTGCCGAGCATACGAAGAAGTGTGCGAAGGTGATGTTGGCAAAGTCATCAAGCTGGACAGAGATGGATTGCATGATCTCAATGTGCAGTGTGACTGGCAGCAAAAAGGGGGCACCTACTGGGTTAGGTACATTCATGTGGAACTTATAGGTGAGCACATTCTTTGTTCAGTACTTTTGCTTTTTCTTAGAGACAGAATTCCCATAAATGGATACTGATTATAATGATTTGTTATTGAAATCTGTAGGCTATCCTCCACCAAGTTCTTCTTCTCACATCAAGATTGGTGATAAAGTGCGGGTCAAAGCCTCTGTCACCACACCAAAATACAAATGGGGATCTGTGACTCATCAGAGTGTGGGGGTTGTGAAAGGTAATATTATCTGGGTGATAATAAAATTCCTGGTGTTAACTTTTCATTAACGCATGTGTACTTAGTATTTCTTTTTGTTCAAGCACACAAAAAAGAAAACAAGTGTGAAGAAAGAGATAGAGTGTTCCTTTGCTTGTCAGTGCCTTCTGCCAAAGGCCACAGAGGAACTCACCTGCAGTGAAACAATCAGATTTATTAATATTAACTCATTGCAGTACAGGAGAACACACACCTTGGGGAATGGGGGGCTCCATCAGAGGGAATGAGCGAGGACTAATGAAGTTTATGTTGGGTATTTGGGGGAGGGGTCGAGAAAGCAGGGGTAATTCTAAGGCAGGATGTCTTAATAAATTTACCTAGCAGGCAGAAAGAATGGAGCCATGCTAACATCATGATTGGTAAGGAAGCAGTCATTCATATCACCAGGATAGGGGACTGTGTGGTTGTTTGTGGTTTGGATTAGACTCGACTTTAATCACACATGGTTAAGGAGGGGTTTTGGTTGTGCCTTGATTCATCAGTCACAGAGTGGCCTTATCTGATGTTCGTGTTCTGTAAACTTGTCCTGTCAGTTCTGTGAAATGGCCTAACATTGACATTAACAGGCCAGCTCCTGACTGTCAGGACTGCTTTTTCTTTCTCCTCCCATGGCCAGGCTGGAGTGCAGTGGTGCCATCTCGGCTCACTGCAACCTCCGCCCCCGGGTTTAATCAATTCTCCGGTCTCAGCCTCCAGAGTAGCTGGGATTACAGGTGCCCACCACCATGCCTGGATAATTTTTGTATTTTTCGTAGAGATGGGGTTTCACCATGCTGGCCAGGCTGGTCTCGAACTCCTTACCTATTGATCTGATTGATCTGCCCGCCTTGGCCTCCCAAAGTGTTGGGATTACAGGCGTGAGCCACCACGCCTGGCTCTCTTTTTCATGCTGTATAAAAATTTAGGACTGAATTTAAGAAATGGAAATGTGCTAATGCTGGGAATTAGGAACTGGAAACAATTCTCAGATTATATTTAATATGATACTATTGAGATTCCAAATCAAATCTGTGGCACACTTTGAAAGGTATACTATGTCCATTTTAACAGTTGCATGAGAAATAAGTATAGTTTTAAAAACTCTTGATGCCATAAAGAGATTGTTTGTTCATTTGAACCTTGTGGAAGCCTCTCTTTTCATCAAATCGCTTAGAAAATGGCCACAGTTGGTGGTGGTTCTCCAGTGGTGAGAGGTTCTTAGAGCGTCTCATGTTACATAAGAACAAATGGATTATTTAATATTTTACTTTAAACATTTTTCTTTGCTTAAGAGATTGTTAAAATATTTGCAAATCAAAACAAGACAAATTTTAAAAATAAGAATTTGGTTTCTTTGTTTTGAGTGACACGTTGCTCTTATCAAAGGACAAAAGAAGTCTTCACGTTATTAATGTGGTTTTTATTCCCTGAGATACCAAAGGTATTATATGGGATTGTTGACCTGGCGTAATTAAAAACCAAAATGTCCTATTTTAAACCTAATGCAAAAGTAAGGAATGTAGTTTACAATGAACCTCCACGTGCTCATTACCTGGCTTTAACGATTGTCACCTCATGGCCAAAATTATTCATGCTCCCTTCTTGTGATTATTTTGAAACCAGTCGCTGACATCATGTATTATTTCATCCATAAGTTTTTTAGTACCTATCTCTAAAAGATAGACTCTTTGTAAAAAACAAATAACTACAATGTACTATGACATGGCTAGGTGCAGTTTTAAGCTCAGGTTTTTATTGGTGAAGAGGAAGATGGATCAGGTGATTTCTGTTCTGTCCTAGCTTTCAGTGCCAATGGAAAAGATATCATTGTCGACTTTCCCCAGCAGTCTCACTGGACTGGGTTGCTATCAGAAATGGAGTTGGTGCCCAGTATTCATCCTGGGGTTACGTGAGTTATTTTTATGATTGCTAGATTTGCTTTGGGATGAATGGTTTTCTGTTGAATTAAGTTTAATAAATGACCTTTCTTAACTCAGTTGCTATTTTACAAATAGGTGTGATGGATGTCAGATGTTTCCTATCAATGGATCCAGATTCAAATGCAGAAACTGTGATGACTTTGATTTTTGTGAAACGTGTTTCAAGACCAAAAAACACAATACCAGGCATACATTTGGCAGAATAAATGAACCAGGTATGGCAGAATATTTATATTCTCTCTTCCACCAAATATTAATGAAATACTGTGGACCACAGTGTATTGGAATTTGTTATTTTAAGGTTCCTATGTATACGGTAATTCTGTAGAGTGAGTACAGTGGGACGGAAGTGACGGTCCTACCCACTGATGACTGGCTGGCTTTTTAAAAAAATCAGGATGGGGTATCAGGGAAGAATTAGAATAACTAGGCTTGTTTGCTTGTTTTTCCATAAAGAAACATTAAAAGAATCTCAAGAAACAGTAAGTGTTTAGTTGCATGGCATGTGGAATTGGTTAGATGGAAAGTGAGTTTTTAAATTTATATACCTTTTATTATATTTTTCATTGTGGCAAAATATATATAACTTAAAATTAGCCACTTAATCATTTTCTAAGTTTATAATTCAGGGTATTAAGTACCTTAAGTACAGTGTTGCACAACCATCACAACTGTCTCTTACCAAACTTTTCACCACTCCGATCGGAAACTCTGTATCCATTAAGCGGTTTAACTGCCCTACTTCCCCTTACCCCAGCCCTGGTAACCTTGAATCTAACTTTGGTCTCTATGAATATGACCACTCCAGATACCTCATCTAGATGGAACCATGTAAGATTTATCCTTTCGTGTTTAGCATAATGTCTTCAAGCTTCATCTGTATTGTAGCATGTGTCAGAACGTCATCCTTTTTAATGGCTGAATAATATTCCACTGTATGCATATATCACTTTTTTTCTTTGTGAGACAGAGTCTCACTCTGTCACCCAGGCTGGAGTGCAGTAGCGCGATCTTGGCTCACTGCAACTTCCGCCTCCTGGGTTCAAGCAATTCTCCTGTCTCATCCTCCTGAGTGGCTGGGATTACAGGCCTTTGCCACCATGCTCAGCTAACTTTTCTATTTTTTTTTTATTATTTTTTTTTTTGAGACAGAGTCTCACTCTGTCTATAAGGAATGTATATGTTATATACATTTTTAGTTTTAGTAGTTACTGAAGATATTAATTATAACATCTATTTTTGACTCATTTAAATCTATTATTATTTAATATATTCTCCTCCTAAACAATACAAAGACCTTAGTTCTCTTTAACATCATTTATCTTCATTCTGATTTATATGTTCTTAACATATTTTAATTATTATTATTATTTTTTATTTATTTATTTTTTTTTTGAGACGGAGTCTCACTCTGTCACCCAGGCTGGAGTGTAGTGGCGTGATCCTGGCTCACTGCTACCAACACCTTCCAGGCTCAAGCGATTCTCCTGCATCAGCCTCCCGAGTAGCTGGGATTACAGGCTCCTGCCACCACACCTGGCTAATTTTTGTATTTTTAGTAGAGGTAAGATTTCACCATGTTGGCGAGGCTGCTCCTGAACTCCTGACCTCAGGTGATCCACCCACCTCAGTCTCCCAAAGTGCTGGGGTTACGTGCATGAGCCACTGTGTCCAGCCAAAATTTTATACATTTTATACAAATACATATCTAACAGAACTATAGAAGACATTCTTTTATGCACACAGAAAATGTTCATAAAATCCGGTCATATGCTAAGTGGGTCATATGCTCAAACACAAGTTTCAAGAAATGTCAAAGGATCGGCCAGGCGCAGTGGCTCATGCCTGTTTTTTTTTTTTTTTTTTTTTTTTTTTTTTGTGAGACGGAGTCTCGCTCTGTCGCCCAGGCTGGAGTGCAGTGGCGCAGTCTCGGCTCACTGCAAACTCTGCCACCCAGGTTCATGCCATTCTCCTGCCTCAGCCTCCCGAGTAGCTAGGATTACAGGTGCCCGCCACCATGCCTGGCTAATTTTTTGTATTTTTAGTAGAGACAGGGTTTCACCATGTTAGCCAGGATGGTCTCGATCTCCTGACCTCATGATCCACGCCTGTAATCCCAGCACTTTGGGAGGCCGAGGCAGGTGGATCACGAGGTCAGGAGATCAAGACCATCCTGGCTAACACGGCGAAACCCCGTCTCTACTAAAAATACAAAAAAATAGCCGGGTGTGGTGGCGGGCGCCTGTAGTCCCAGCAACCTCGGAGGCTGAGGCGGGAGAATGGCGTGAACCCGGGAGGCGGAGCTTGCAGTGAGCCGAGATCGTGCCACTGCACTCCAGCCTGGGCGACAGAACAAGACTACGTCTCAAAAAGTCAAAGGATCAAACAATACATGCAGGGTATGTAGTCAATATTCATTTAGATTTTTCTGCATACTTTGTAATTTTTCTCCACTTTTTTCTTCCTCTTTAATTTTCCATCTATACTGTTTTTCTCCTGCCTGAAAATGCCCCTTAATATTTCTAAAAATGTGTCTTTGTTGGTTACAAATTATCTATTTTTGTATATCTAAAAATGTCTTTATTTCTCCTTTATTTTTGAAAAGTCTTTTTGCTAGGTGTTTTCTTTCAGCACTTTAAAAATAGTATTCCATTGCAATTTGGTTTATATTATTTCTCCTGAAGTTGGATGGAAATGTAATTGTGGTTCGTTTTAGTTTTCCTTCGTCTGCTTTTCAGAGAGTCTTTTTGTTTTCATCTTGCACAGGTTTTACATGTGCATGGAGATGTTTATCTGTCTTGGGGTTGGTAGGGCTTCTGGGGCATGGTATCTGTTGTCTGTTTTGGAAAATTCTGTCTTTCAGTATTTCTTCACATGTTGCCTCTGCTCTATTCTCTTTTCTATCTTTTTGGGGGGACTCTTCTTTCACTTGTGTTAGGCCTAACCTCTGTCCTGCAGATCTTTTACCTTCTTGTTATGTTTTCTAAACTTTTGCTCCTCAGTTCTTCATTCCAGATATTTTTACTTTCTGTTCAGCTGAGTTCAGTGTGTTCTAAACTTACTCGTTAAGTTCTTAATTTTAATTATTGGATTTATCAGTTCTAGTCTTTGTATTTTATTTTCAGTAGTTTTCGGTTCTCTGCTGAAATATTATCTTTTTGAACACAGTAAGCATAGTTATTATATTAAAGTCTGTGTCTTCTGACTCCAATACATGGAGCCTCTGTGGGTCTGTTTCTATCCTATCATTTCTGGTAATTTTTAGTCACGTTTTCTTGCCTCTTCATGTGTCATTATGTACTGGACATTGTATTTAAAAAATTATTTCTTTACTCAATTTGAGGCTAAGATGTTATTGTTCTCCAAGGAATGGAGGAGAGAGGGTTGTTCTGCGAGGTACTTGGTAAAGGTTAGTGACTATCTGGGCTCACCTTAATCAGCATTCATTGATTGAGATGATTTTATGCTGAGCTGCAATCTGTTGAAAAAAAAAAAAAAAAAAAGGGAAACCCAAAGACCCTTCATAGTTCACTCTGACTTTTGGGGTATTTCCTGTTGGGGTTCCAAGTGTGGGTTGTATTTCTGTAGCATCCTCAGCCTTCCTGGTCTTTCTGGACCCATTCCTTTCCCTTCCCTTTATGAGGCTCTCGAAATGCTATGTGTCATCTCAGGGACTTTGCTTGGAACCTGGCGATGCCATCAGGGAACAGCAGCCTCTGATCCGTGGTGTGCATCATCTTGACACCTCCATTTGCCTCGGGTCTTCCTGCGGTTCTGACCTTGTAATTCTTTATTATCTCCTGAATTCTGATAGTTTAAAGAGGATTTCTTTTTCATAGTTTGAAGAGCATTTTTGAGTGTTTTGTCTGGCTTTACTAGTTGTCCTCGATGGGGAATGCCAGTGAATTCCAGATTTGCCATTAATGGAAGTGGAAGCACTTTACAATTTACTTCTTGCCTTGTATTTATAAAAGCATTTTTAATAAGAATGGTTTTTGTGAGTGCTGTTATTGAACTTTTCCCACAGCTTATTTTGTTTGGAATGTCGTTCCCTGGGAGATTTTAGTAGAATAAATCATAGCGTTATGTGGACTTCATCTCAGAAATTGGCGTAATTATATCTTGACTAGGGAAGCCATTTGTGGCATTTATTAACTCCTTTCAGTTTGAAGCTTTCTATTTTTCTTTAAGAAGCTCCTTACTATGTAATATTCTTGATCAGGATGTTTCTCCCCAGTTCAGCAAGGGTTAATTCTCTTTTTGACCATCACGAAATAGGTCAGTCTGCGGTATTTTGTGGCCGTTCTGGAAAACAGCTGAAGCGTTGCCACAGCAGCCAGCCAGGCATGCTGCTGGACAGCTGGTCCCGCATGGTGAAGAGTCTGAACGTGTCGTCCTCCGTGAACCAGGCATCCCGTCTCATTGACGGCAGCGAGCCCTGCTGGCAGTCATCGGGGTCGCAAGGAAAGGTAGTAACGTCTGATAGGGCACAGCAGCGGGCACTTTCACACAGATGGTTTTGCCTTGTACATTTTCAAAATGAACTTTGAGCAGCCTGCAGAGTTTTGCTGATAGCACCTGTCAGTACTCACGTTATGTTTTAATTTATAAGTTATTTCAAAGTTACAGAGTTATATACCATCCAATTTTACTGTCAGAGATTTTAAACAATATGAGTAATAGATTTTTTCTAACCGACCACTTGATAGAGGATGTGGTCAGGCTTTTTTTCCTCCTCTCCTGCATAAAATATATGAATTCAGATTTGCTTCTGGTTAGAAGTTTTTCTAGTATAGTCTAGCAAATTTGTGTTGCACATTGGAGTGCTGTTGTCATTACACCAACGCGTGGGGGCACCTTGTGGGCACACAGGTCAGACTTTAGGACAGGGCCTTTCTCCATCTCGACTCTAGTGTTTTCTTTCACTCACTTGGTGGGTAAAAGGACCACCCTAGCCCAGGAGTATATAGATACATGGTTTCTGGGGCTTAGAGTGAGACTTTTCTCTAACGATCAAAGAATGGGGTAGAATATTCTTGTTGCTGCCAGGGTAAGGGAAAATTGTCTCTCATGCTACATTTTATATTGAAAAAATCTCATGTAGATTCAAGCTTCAATGATACTATTGTAGTAGCTAAAATATAGCTGAATTTTGCTAACTGAGAATGTGGTTTTTGTCCTTGTTTTTCTAAAGCACTGGATTCGTTTGGAGATTTTCCCAGATGTTCTTGTTCATAGATTAAAAATGATCGTAGATCCTGCTGACAGTAGCTACATGCCATCCCTGGTTGTAGTGTCAGGTAATTCAGTTAGTTTACCTAAAAAGAAGTACCTTCTATAATAAAAACGCCATTGTTTGATTCTTTACCCATTTTTTTCCTAGGTGGAAATTCCCTGAATAACCTTATTGAACTAAAGACAATTAATATTAACCCTTCTGACACTACAGTGCCCCTTCTGAATGACTGCACAGAGGTAAGTAGCTCTGCTAGTGTTCCATTTGGATGATTTACAGATGACAAGGGAGGTGACTTGGCCATTTCTATACTAGCATTGAGCCCAGTTTTTCCCCCTTTAAATAATTGGTTTTATCTGTTTTAAATTTTGACACTTTAAAAGATACAACTTATTGAATTTGCTGCTTATCATATCAGCTTGAAAAAGAAACAAAATAAATTTCATTCTCACTCTCTTCGGTAGCAGAGGTATACTTGGTAAGTCCTCCTAGCAAAAGTTGTCATCAGGCAGTACAGGTTGCTGATTGCATCTGAACACTTTGGTTTTCATTAAATATCTCTTAGTTTCTGGTGGTTTTCCTGACCGTATATGTGATGCTGAAGTTGCTTTTTTGCTGTCACACCTATTGGCATCAAGTGCTGAACTTGTCATGGAGTGGCAATTTTTTGGTAATAAGGCAACTTTCAAAATGAGTCTAAGTTTATCTCTGGAAAAGTTTGAAAGAATCAGTGAAGGTTCTTTTAAACAGTACCCACATACTACAGATCAGCGATTCTCTCTGTCTCTCAAATTTTCAGTAAACCTTTCCACATAGGATGCCAGCATGATTTTTCATACATTAAATATATGTAAAATAAGACAAATTAAGATATTTTTGTTGGCCGGGTGTGGTGGCTCACGCCTGTAATCCCAGCACTCTGGGAGGCCGAGGTGGGCAGATCACGAGATCAGAAGATCGAGACCATCCTGGCTAACACAGTGAAACCCCGTCTCTACTAAAAAAAAAAAAAAAAAAAAAAAAAAAAATACAAAAAATTACCTGGGCATAGTGGCGGGGGTGCCTGTAGTCCCAGCTACTCAGGAGGCTGAGGCAGGAGAATGGCGTGAGGCAGGAGAATGGCGTGAACCCGGGAGGCAGAGCTTGCAGTGAGCCGAGTTCGCGCCACTGCACTCCAGCACTCCAGCACTCCAGCCTGGGCGGCAGAGCCAGACTCTGTCTCAGAAAAAAAATTTTTGTACTACCTATACTGTTGTCTTGTGTAGACTAATTATAATGATAGCAGATAAAAATATCAAATAGTGGATTTTTGTATTCATTTAAAGTTTATAACTGATGAGTTTATTTTTTAATTATTAAATGCAGTTAACCATTCATTTTTTTAAAAAGTTTTATTTTAGTTTTAACTGACAAATAGTAATTTGTAATAATTTGTATTTATTTTTGGAGAACATGTGATGTTTTGTTACATGTGTATTTTGCGGAATGATCAAATCATGCTAAATAATGTATCCATCACCTCAAATATTTATCACTTTTTTGTGGTGAGAACATTTAAAATCCTCACTTTTAGCTATTTTGAAATACGTAGTACATTCACAAGTCACAATTTATTCTGGAATGTCATTGAACTATTTCATAATACACTGATTCATTATAGTCAATACCAGTGGTGCTAATAACTGAAGAAATTGGCAAACTATAAAAATGAAAGATAATAATGAATTTTTCTGAAAAAATTAGTCTTGAGTTTTAATGCATTTTACTGGTAACTTATTGCAATGTAACCGAATACAGCCTGTAGAGTGCCTTACATAGTTCAGAGGATATTTTTACTTTAGCCAAACCAGTAACTAAGTAATTAAATAAACAATAGATTAGCATTCGTAAAAGATATCTTTAATCCAAGAAATTTTTAATTCAAAACCATTTATCCTGTGATATTTAGTGTATGTCATGTACATGAGAAATACGAAGCATTGCAGGTAAATGGAAAACTCCTGACCTAACCTGCATGCCCCCAGCTGACCAAAGAACTAGACTATATCATTCCTGTGGAGCCACTGCATCTTAAGCATGGCCTTTGCTGTACAAATAGTTTGTCGTGGGAATTTTCTTTTCTTTTTTTTTGAGACTGAGTCTCACTCTGTCGCCCAGGCTGGAGTGCAGTGGCAGATCTCAGCTCACCTCAACCACCACCTCCTGGGTTCAAGTGATTCTCCTGCCGCAGCCTCCCGAGTAGCTGGGATTACAGGTGCCCACCACCTCACCCAGCTAATTTTTGTATTTTTAATAGAGACAGGGTTTTGTCATGTTCGCCAGGCTGGTCTCGAACTCCTGACCTCAGGTGATCCGCCCACCTTGGCCTCCCAAAGTGCTGGGATTTACAGGCATGAGGCACTGCACCCAGCCGGGTTTTTTCTAACATGTAAACAAAAATAGAAAGTATGCTGGAATCCTCACAAACCTGTCACCCAGCTTCAACATTTATCAACATTTTGCCAGTCATGTTTCACTTCCTCCCACCTTACTTCCCTGCCTCAGCAAGTCCTAGTCATGATCTTATTTCAGGAGCACTTGCTTCAATATTCATCTCTAACAGGGCTTAACAAAATATAACCCTGATACCATAATCACACCTCTAACAAGTACTCTTTTTTTTTTTTTTTTTTTTTTTTTTTTTTTTTT
>NW_026652289.1:88867317-89025035 GCF_009828535.3 Hylobates moloch | reverse complement strand
TTTTTTTTTTTTTTTTTTTTTTTTTTTTTTTTGAGACAGAGTCTCGCTCTGTCGCCCAGGCTGGAGTGCAGTGGTGTGATCTCGGCTCACTGCAAGCTCCACCTCCCGGGTTTACACCATTCTTCTGCCTCAGCCTCCCGAGTAGCTGGGACTATAGGCGCCTGCTACTATGCCTGGCTAATTTTGTTTTTGTATTGTTAGTAGAGATGGGGTTTCGCCGTGTTAGCGAGGATGGTCTCGATCTCCTAACCTCGTGATCCGCCTGCCTCGGCCTCCCGAAGTGCTGGTATTACAGGCGTGAGCCACTGTGCCCAGCCAGCAATTTCTCTTTAATGTCATGTAATATCCAGTCAGTGTCCAGATTTTCCTAGTTATCTTGTAAATGTCATTTTGCAGTTTCTGATTCAGATGATGTTTGCATTCTATACTACACTGAAGTCACTCTTGTTTTTTTTCCTTGCTAAAGAAAGAAAAAAAGAAACTGAGTAATTTTTTCCTGTAGCATTCTTCATATTCTCAACTTGGCTTTTGCATCCGTATGGTGGTGGTCAAGCTGTGTTTCCTCTGAAATGGTAGATCTTGAGGTTTGATCAGGTCGTTGAGGCAATAAAAAGTAATTGTTAGTGTGTGCTTCCAGACACATCCCTCTTCGTTCACATGAAATACAGGGATGGAGGAATGTTGTCAATACCACAGCAGGCATGCAGTCTGCCACATGGGGTGTGGGACATTTGCAGGACCAACTCCACTAAATGCATGGCAAAGGCAGAACCGAGGAAGCTTGGGTCTTGCTTGTGTTCTGATTTGAATGAGGCAACAATAAAATGACATGACATGATCAGAAAAGTTTGATCACTGTAGCATATTGGATGATATGGGAGTTATTGTTCGTGCTATGATAATAGCCATGTGGATATGTTTTTCAAAAAGCTCCTTAATTCTGGCCGGGCATGGTGGCTTACACCTGTAATCCCAGCACTTTGGGAGGCTGAGGCAGGTGGATCACCTGAGGTCAGAAGTTCAAGACCAGCCTAGCCAACATGGTCAAACCCTGTCTCTACTAAAAATACAAAAAATTAGCTGGATGTGGTGGCAGGTGCCTATGGTCCCAGGTACTCAGGAGGCTGAGGTTGGAGAATCGCTTGAACCTGGGAGGCAGAGGTCGCGATGAGCCAAGATTGCACCACTGCACTGCACTCCAGCCTGGGCAACAAGTAAGATTCAGTCTCAAAAAAAAAAAAAAAAAAAAAAAAAGCCCAAACCTCCTTAATTCAGTGATATATACTGAAGTTTTGAAACAATATAATGCCTGGAAATTTTTAATGATAATCCATATCTGAACAAGATTGGTCACATGTTGACTGTTGAGCTGGGTCATGGAGTCATGGAGTTCTTTGTACTATTTGTTCTAATTTGTGTATATTCAGATATGTTTTATGTTTTAAAAACGATGAAAGGTCTGTTACTACCTGACATTTAATATCTTCCTTAGTTAAGGTATCTTGGTTCAAGAAAGCTCTAAGAAGAGTTTGCAGTCATTCAGTAAGGCTGTTACCCTATTTAAAATAATTTTAGGAAGAAAATCAGTGAGTGTCTCATGCCTCAGGTAGACATCTTGATGAGTTGATCACTTCTTTTGAAGAAAACATTACTCAGATGTGGCTGCATTAACTTTGAGTAACTCAGTTGGTATTTCCAGAACTGAAGTAAAGGAGCTCTAACCATGTGTACACCTTCGTGTGTCACACATCCTGTTCTCCAGTTAGAGGATCTAATGTGCTTGATTCTACAGAGTCTGTGGATCATCGTTTTTGTGTCTAGTATCACAGGTATATTGAAATTGCCATCAAGCAGTGTCGTTTTTGTGTCTAGTATCACAGGTATATTGAAATTGCCATCAAGCAGTGCAGGAGCTCCGGGATCGACTGTAAAATCCATGGTCTCATCCTGCTGGGACGGATTCGTGCAGAGGAGGAAGATTTGGCTGCAGTTCCTTTCTTAGCTTCAGATAATGAAGAGGAGGAGGATGAGAAAGGCAACAGCGGAAGGTGAGAGCCATTTGTTACAGGTGCTCACTTACCTCCTGCTGCATTCCTGAATCCTCAACTTTCAAAAGAAAACATTTAATTAGAATGTGTCTCATACTGAGTCATTTTATGTCCACACGAATGGTAAATTACAGTTGTTTTCAAAAATTGTATTTTTTTAAAAAATAAAGTGTTTCATGTAGAAACACATTATATTTAGAAAAATACCATTAAAAGAGGGAAATGAAAATGTTTAATATCTCTACCTGAAATATCACTGTTACTATTTTGGTTTATATCTTTGTAGTTTTCCTTTTTTTCTGTTACTAAATGTATTTTCCTACGGAAGTTGTATATTTTAAAGCTCTTTTTGCTAAGTATTTTATCATTAACTTTAAAAAGTATATTTTTATTATGGTGAAATATATATAATATATTGTTTACCATTTTAAGTGTATAGTTCAGTGGCATTAAGTACATTCATATTTTTGTGCAACCACCACTATTGTCCATCTCTAGAATTTCCATATGATTAGTCTTCTGTCCTGTAATTTTTGAGTGCAGTATTTCATCTTATGACTGTTCTCATTTACTCACTCAATTCCTTATTTTGTCTGAGCACTGATGATGACTGTTGTTGTATTTATTCATTCAACATCTTTTGAACACCTACTGTGGGCCATTCCCAGTTATGCATACTGGGTACACTGTGATGAACATGCAAAATAAAATAAGACAAACACATGCATCAGTGTGCTGTTAGGGCTTTGGTAAGAGGCAGGAAGAAGTGCATGCGGCCTTGAGAGTCTGCATCGGAGCATTGATCTGTCAGGACAAGGAAAACGTCCCCCCAGGCCATACGTACAGAAGTCAGAATTACTGAAACAAAGTGGACAGGCAAGGGCGTTTCTGATAGGGAAGACAGCATGCCAGGGGAGAATGATATCTGTGAAGTTTTTGCATGCTTGTGCATTTCCCAGGGCATGTATCTAGAACTTGCATGTGCAGGGGCTGCTCTAAGCCTTGTTTACCATCCCAGCAGCAAACAGTGGATAATAATGGATAATAACAATGGAGGATAATCAGTGACCTTATAGAAGTTGTATTTTCCTAGATAAATTGCTGAAAGTGAAATTGCTAAGTCAAAGGGTATGCAAACTAAATGGATATGTTGTTAACATTCCCAAGGTGCTTTGGATTGCTAGTGTGACCGGGGCCCTTCAGACAGGCACAGGAGGCAAGCTGCCAGTGCTGGCTGAACTCTGTTGACCAAGACACCCTGTGCTCTAAGTACTCTGCAGCATGTGACATAAGGAGACAACAGAGCTGTGCCGCTGTTGAGCACATTATATGGACAGAAGTGGGGGTAGCAGCTCTGGTAATAAATCAGGTTATTCTAGGGCTCTGTGATCTTGGCTTTGGATTCTGTCCTGTTTTATTTCAGAAACTTTGTGTAGAAGTTGAAAAGAAAATAGTATCTATAACATTACCTTATCTAGAATATATGTTATACTATATGCTATAGTTCAAACTGATTGCATCTATGGATATTAATTGAATAGGGACAATACCAGTTCACTGAAATAAGGAAGTCATTGGGATTTTTAATAAAAGGATTATAGATTAGCATTTTCTTACTCAGTAGCTACTAAAATGAATTGGACAAATAAAATTATTATTTTATTTATTTATTTTTTGAGACGGAGTCTCACTCTGTTGCCCAGGCTGGAGTGCAGTGGCACGATCTTGGCTCACTGCAAGCTCCGCCTCCTGGGTTCATGCCATTCTCCTGCCTCAGCCACCCGAGTAGCTGGGACTACAGGCACCCACCACCACGCCCACCTAATTTTTTGTATTTTTAGTAGAGACAGGGTGTCACCGTGTTAGCCAGGATGGTCTCAATCTCCTGACCTCATAATCTGCCTGCCTCAGCCTCCCAAAGTGCTGGGATTACAGGCGTCAGCCACTGTACCCGGCCATAAAATTATTAATACATATATTGTATATGTGGAATAGCCAAAAATGTTTTGAGCTTTACTCATTGATCAGATTTTTATGTAATTGAATATATTGTCGAAAGAAAAGCTAGGTATTTGATTGTAATGGGTTTTTTTCTGGTAAGATCTTACTAATTAGCCAATAACTTCAGAATGAGTTAGTGGCCCAGGCAGTCTCCTACAGGGCTGGCATCCAGCTGGGATGTTCCCACATTGACCATGTACAGCTGGCCTCCACTCTGGCTGACTGATACTTACATGGTACCAGACAGTAAATATCTTGAATATCAGTCCTGGTTTCCCATACATACATACATACATATGTGTGTGTGTATATATGTGTGTATGGGAAATATATATGTATTTTGGGATAGGGTCTCACTCTGTTGCCCAGGCTGGAGTGCAGTGGTGTGATCTCAGTTCACTGCAACGTGGTGTGATCTCAGTTCACTGCAACCTCTGCCTCCCGGGCTCAAGTGATTCTCCCATCTCAGCCTCCCAAGTAGCTGGGATTACAGGTGTGTGCCACCACACCTGGCTAATTTTGTGTATATTTTTTGTAGAAATGAGGTTTCACCATGTTGCCCAGGCTGGTCTCCAACTCCTGGGCTCAAGGAATTTGCCCAGCTCGGCCTCCCAAAGTGCTAGGATTACAGGTGTGAGCTACCGTGCCTGGCCCCCATACATGTTTTTAAGTAAAAATGTATCACAGGATATTTCAATATTTTGTGCTTATGCTTGCTCACCTGTGCCTAGTATTAGATGAAAGAGTTTTTCACTTTTATTCCAAAACGTGAAAGTTTGAACCCTTAAAGTAAATATTTATTAGTATATAATGTGTGAAAAAAGTGATACCTGTCTGGAAGCCAGTCTCTGGTGCCTTTGGGTATCTATCCTAGTTTGTAAAAATAGAGCAAAAGCAAACACAAAGGTGAAAACCCCAAACACAGAAGAAGCAATTCCTTAGCACCTGGCATCAGACCATCAGCCAAGAAAATCTAACACTGTCCTGTGTACTTTTTTCAAGTTGCAAGAATTGGAGTGTTTTGGATGCTGTTGATTAAACTTCTAACCTGCTGGGTGTGGTGGCTCCCACCTGTAATCCCAGCACTTTAGGAGGCTGAGCGGGGAGGATCACTTGAGCCCAGGAGTTCAAGACCTGCCTTGACGATATAGTGAGACCCTGTCTCTACAAAAAATACAAAAATTAGCTGGGCTAATTAGCTGGGCAAAAATTAGCTGGGCATGGTGGTGCATGCCTATAGTGCCAGCTGTTCGGGAGGCTGAGGTGGAAGGATTAAGCTTGAGCCTGGGAGGTTGAACTGGGATTATGCCACTGCATTCCAGCCTGAGTGACAGAGCATGACCCTGTCTCAAAACAAACAAAAAATAAATAAACTCCTAACCTGTCGAGGGCAGGTCAGGAGATAGATGAGCAAGGTGGAAGCAGCAAGCCCTCTGGGAAGGACAGGAGATGAGGACTTTCAGCCTAGCTGGCCGATGATCAGGTGCCTCTGACCGGTGTCCTGGGCAGAGGGTATAAAGGAAGAGATAAGCATTTTACATCAGGACATGTGTCTGTATTAAAGTACCTCCATGGTCATCTGGCCACATTCGGTTTATTCTTTCTGTGGGAAAATAATTGGCCAAACAGATGTCTAGATTTAGGGACATTGCTGCAAGGCCAGACCCAGTGTGGCTCCTGGGCAGGTTTCTTCAGTGTCTCTACAGTGCCATTTGTAGTAGCTGTGCATCTGTTTCCATGACTTGGAATGATTCCCACCCATGTTCAAGTTGGTATTTAAGATGAAAGAGAAGGCCTAGTATGTCATCGTTTTCCATCAAAAATAAGAGCTGAAATTAAGTGCTAGTATTAAAAGGTGGCATGGTGGAATCTAGAAAATTTGACCCTCCAGAGGACTTACTCCTGTACATGTTTGAGGTTTTATTCTATTAAAGCAAAATTTTAAGAGTTTCTGAAAGTAACCATAAAACTTTGAGTGCTTGAGGTTGCTTTTCTTTTTATTTTTTAAATGTTTTATGCTGAATAACCTCTCTTTCTTTCTCCCCCCCCCCACCCCCCATTTGGTTAGCCTCATTAGAAAGAAGGCTGCTGGGCTGGAATCAGCAGCTACGATAAGAACCAAGGTGTTTGTGTGGGGCCTGAATGACAAGGACCAGCTGGGCGGGCTGAAAGGCTCCAAGGTACGGCCTGCTCCCTGGGACCCAGCAGGGTGGGGCACTCGGCAGCAGCCACACCTCGTGAAGTTTTTATAATAACTTTACTCTCTATATGTTGTGTTGTTTCTTTACATGAACTAAAAGACGTTATCAAATTACCCCTCAGAAGCGTCTCTCCTTGAAAAATTTTACTTTAGATATAATTGTCTTATTGTGGTCTTGTAAACTAGAAAATAAACTTTTGAAAAGATTTGACAAGCGCATAGATGAAAATTATAGACTATCGATAGATGTGTCTTGCCTCCTCTACAATAAACACTTTTGACTATCATGAACAAAATAATGTGTAAAAAGGCCGTAGTGGCCCACAGATGAGCAAGTTGTTGTCTCTGTCCTCCAGGTACTTAGTGCCTGAGATTCTTCAGGGTGAAGTAGCTTGCACAGAGAGAGAAGGCTTTGTGAGCACAGAGAAACAAGCAGAATGCACATGTGTGCACATACACACTTGCCTTATTCTCTGCAGGGCTTGTTGTGGGTGGAGAGCACCATGATCTCATTCACCTTGTCAGTAAACCATGAAGTGTGCACGGGAAGCCGTGCCACAGCCTGTGTGTTCACAATGTCCTTCATCCCCTAGGTACTTGGATGAGAGGTTAATTTGTATTTTGAGTTGCTTAGGAGAAAAAGACCATATTTTGAAAAGAATAGGTGTAAGAAATGATGCATTTGAACTGGAGTTGAATTCAGCATTCCTTATATTACTTAGTGTCTCCTGGCTGAGGAGTCACAAAGCAAATTCCTCTAAATTTTATTGCCCAGAGGCACTCTCTGTGTTCATGTGAGGTTATGCTTCCTGTTAGTGTTCTGTGAGACGTCACACCATACATTTTCTTTATTGCCTGCCATTTTGAGAAGCTGAGAAATGAAGTTAGAACTCATTCATTTGAACTCTTTCCTTTCAAGGTACAATTAATTTTTATCTGTATTGGAGCAGTCTTGAATTGCGTTTGTGTTTCAGTGTACCTGAGCTCGGTTTGGGAAGTGGACAGTGGACAGTGGGCAGTGAGCTGTGAGTGTCTCAGCTGTGGGAATGCAGGGCTGTCCTGGGGTCCCTGAGGTGCAGGCCATTGGTGGGAGCCTATGACCTTGCTCACTGCCCTACATGGAGTTTTCACTTCAAGGACAGAGTCGGTGTTCCACGGTTGTGATGAAAATCCTTTCTTCCACTGCAGTAGTGACTATTTCACCCATGGAATCATAAAGGTTTTTTAGACAAAGGGCCCTAGGAATTTTAAATTAAATTACATCCATCTACAATGGGAAATTTAAGCATATAATTTCTTAGAGATGTCAGAGTCAGAATCAGAGAATGAGCAGGACATGACTTGAAATAAGGCATAGTCTACAGGTGTGTGTTTTTATCTTTACATTATATGCATAGTCATCCCTCAGTATCCGTGGGGGATTTGTTCGAGGACTTCCTGTGGATACCAAGATCTGTGGATGCTCAAGTCCCTGACATAAAACAGTGTAGTGTTTGCATATAACCTATGCACACCCTCCCAAATACTGTATATCATCTTCAGATTACTCAGAATACCTAATTCAATGTAAATGGTATGTCAGTAGTTGTTATATTACATTGTTAGGGAATAATGGCGACAAAAATATTTGTACATATTTAGTACAGGTGCAATAAGAAATATTTTCAATCCATGAGTGGTTGAATTCATGGATACGGAACCTATGGATGCAGAGGACCAACTGTATTTTATTTTTCACCTTCTACTATGGAAATGCTCAGATGTACCCAGAGTGAATAGCTTCATGAACCCTCATGTCCCTGGTACCAGCTTCCATAGTTACCAGCAGCTGTCTACGTTTTTCTGTCTCTATCCTCCCATTCTCCCAACTCTGGTTTAAAGTAAATCACAGTGTATCATTTCATTCTTAAAATAGTCTAGTGTGAATCTCTAAGGGATAACCAATGCCTTTGGTTAATGTAACCATACATATTAGTAGTACAGTCATGTATTACTTAATGATGGGGATACATTCTGAGAAAGTTTTGGTCGGGTGATTTTGTCATTGTTGGAAAATGATAGAGTGTACTTAACACAAAGGTAGATGGTGTAGCCCGCTACACGCTCAGGCTATATGGTATAGCCTGTTGCTCCTAGGCTACAACATGGAACTGTACTGAATATGGTAGGCAGTTGTAGCTCAGTGGCATGTGTGTATTTAAACATAGAAAAGGTACAGTAAAAATACAGTGTAAAAGATAAAACATGGAACACCTGCATAGGGCACTTACCATGAATAATGGAGTTTGCAGGACTGGAAGTTGCTCTGGGTGAGTCAGTGAGAGAGTGGTGAGTGAATATGAAGGCCAGGATACCACTGCACATTACTGTAGACTTTAGAAACACTATATGCTTAGGCTACTCTATACAAAATATTTTTGTTTCTTTAATAATAAATTATTTGTAACTTTATGAACTTTTCACTTTTTAAAAAACTTTTTGACTCTTGTAATAATACTTAGCTTAAAACACAGACATACAGCTCTGTACAAAATATTTTCTTTACATTCTTATGCTGTAAGCTTTTTTCTGTCTTTAACATTTATTCCTTTACTTTTTAAACTTTTTTTGTTAAAAACTAAGACCCAAACACATACATTAGCCTAGCTAGGATCATAGTGTTACTCTCTTTCACCCCCACAAAGGAGGTAGCTGTCCTTTCCGGTGACAGCAGTGCCTTCTGGAATCCCTCCTGAAGCACCAGCCGCAGATTTTTTACAGTTAGCTTAAAAAACAAAAAAGTAGAAGGAATATACTCTAAAAGAATGATAGAAAGTATAGGAGAGTGAATATATAGCCCAGTAGCAGTAGTCCGTTATCGTGATGAGGTATTAAGGATTGTTCATATGTAGCTGGCAGCACAGAGGCTTGTTGACACCAGCATCACCACAGACACATGAGGAATAGGTTGTGCCGTGACATTGTCACGGCCAGGACACCACTAGGCAGTAAGGATTTTTCAGCTCCATTATAATCTACTGGGACTGCCATCGTATATGTAGCCTGTGTTTGAGTGAAATGTTATACAGTGCATGACTGTAATTCCTTGTATCATATAATAAGGTAACATAATTTTACACATGCGAGTAAAATTTTCTTTTTTTTTTTTTCTTAAAAACATTATGTTGTAGATAAAGGTTCCTTCGTTCTCTGAGACACTGTCGGCTTTGAATGTGGTACAGGTGGCTGGTGGATCTAAAAGTTTGTTTGCAGGTATGATTATTCTAATCTTAAAAAATTTTTAAATTATTCTTGGCACCAAAAAACAAAAAAGCTTTTAATGTTGTGAAAAGTGAGTCCTCTCCTGGCTGTTGTTCCTTGCAGTGACTGTGGAAGGGAAGGTGTACGCCTGTGGAGAAGCCACGAATGGCCGGCTGGGGCTGGGCATTTCCAGCGGGACGGTGCCCATCCCACGGCAGATCACAGCCCTCAGCAGCTACGTGGTCAAGAAGGTGGCCGTTCACTCAGGTACAAGCCAAGCACCAGCAGGCCTGTGCGGAGCGGCCTGTTGCTCCTGCTCCGTTGTTAACCAAAGCCCTAATTGGTGTCCTTACATTCTTTCTTAAGTTTTTACTTAGTAGGAATAAAAATTGGATAATGTAAATCTCTAAGTGGTCTAGAATTTAGTTATTGCTGCTAAATCAAGTTCTTTGCCTAAAAGTAGGCTGTTTTTCTGAGAAAGAGTCTATAACTTTCTTCAGATTCCAAAAACTATCTATGAACCCAAGTAATGAGAAAGATCCTTTAAAAAAAAAATGAAACCACTCTTTCAGTGTAGGGAGTGTTTATTTTGGAAGCACCCTGCTAGGCCTCTGAGGAATGGAACTGAAGTAGACACAAAGTTCTAATTCAGTTCATGCCTATGCTGAACGGGGCTCAGTGTAACCTGCATAACAGGAAATCCAAATCATGGTGGCTTAAGCAATATAGAGTTTTACTTTTCTCCTTTGTAAAAGTCCAGAGGTGGGGTCAGAGTCCATCCAGCAGGGCTCTGTCTATGAGGAGTGCTGGTCCTTTGTGTCCACCTTTGTGGGAAGATGGTCTTAGACTAGCTGTGGCCCCCAGAGTCCAGGGCCAGGCCTGGCAGAAAAGGCAAGCACTGCACAGTGTGCCCTCGTGCCCACGCAGCCCCCTCTCCAGAGCCCCTCCAAAGCCCCACTGATTTCAGTCACCATCTCCTGGGGGCAGAGGAGGCTGGGAAGTGGTGTTTAGCTGAGCACTTTAACATGGGGGTTCTGTTGGTACGGAAGGGGGAGAATGAGTTTTGGGAGGAGAAGCCGGGTCTGCTGTGATGTTCTCAAAGCCCAGGAGTTGGCAGGAACTCACTGTATAGGAGTGGTCATGCCTTTAATCCTGAAGCAGGCTCTATGGACTTTGAGAATATTCCATGCTGGGGAAAGAGCATAAGCTGACGTGTTTTGGGAAGAGTGAGTATAATGCATTAATTGCAAATGATTGAATAATTTCACTGTTGAGGTACAGTTCTCAAAAGCTTAAATTGACACTATTTTTACATTTTGTCTAATCACAAATTATTTTTACTTTTTTCATCTAAATTTTGATTTTTCATGTATTTAACATAATAGGAACCCCATTAATAATCAGTATTATTTTGCCTCTTTGCATATTCTTTCTAGAGTTAAAATTTGTAGTTTGGTAAAAATTCACTTATTTGGCACATATGTCCCGGAAAGCTTTCCTGCTAACTCCGCTGTTGATCCTGTTGAGTTACTCATTTATTCAGTTCACACTCATTGAGTGTGTGCTATATGCCAGGCAAAATAGGGAGCTATGCTGTGGGCTTTCTGTTCCCTGTCCTTTGGCAATCCGCACGTCTGTGAATGTTGCAGGTGGCCGGCACGCGACGGCTTTAACTGTCGATGGAAAAGTGTTTTCGTGGGGCGAAGGTGACGATGGAAAACTTGGACACTTCAGCAGAATGTAAGGGTACTTTCTTTAGTCTCATTTGCTAATAAGAAACTGTTTCTGACTGATACTCTTGAGAGTTATTTTGCAGAAAATTAAAATAGAATAGATTATGGAAATGGATCTTAAACAAAATTTTTTTAACACAGCTGTTTGTGTTTTAGTCTCACCGGTTCTGCTTTAAGGTTTGATAGTTGATCTGTGGATCTTGTGTTGACTACATGTGCATCAGTATAGATGTCTTTTTTCCTTCGTCTCTAAGAAGGGACGGATTGACTGTAGGGAGCTGATTTCATCTTGTTGTAGGAACTGTGACAAGCCAAGGCTGATCGAGGCCCTGAAAACCAAGCGTATCCGGGATATCGCCTGTGGGAGCTCGCACAGCGCGGCCCTCACATCCAGCGGAGAACTGTACACCTGGGGCCTCGGCGAGTACGGCCGGTTGGGACATGGGGATAATACGACACAGCTAAAGCCCAAAATGGTGATTATATGCATTTTTGTTGCTTGCAGAAAGCTTACCATCTGAAGATGTCAAGAGAAAATAAGCTTTGAGTCTAGGAAAGTTCATAAAGATGTGTGCATGGTTGGCTTTGTCTGTGGGAAAATCCCTTGCTTTCTCCGTGCCTGTGCTTGATTCTGTTTTTAAATTTGTAATTGAGTAGGTGAAAGTCCTTCTCGGTCACAGAGTAATCCAGGTTGCATGTGGGAGTAGAGACGCACAGACCCTGGCTCTGACAGATGAAGGTGAGTGCCTGGCATGATTCTGTGCTTCTGGGTGGGTAGGAATGATATGAAACGCTGGCCTGAAGTATATGTATATTCTTAAACCTAGGTTTGGTATTTTCCTGGGGTGATGGTGACTTTGGAAAATTGGGCCGGGGCGGAAGTGAAGGCTGTAACATTCCCCAGAACATTGAGAGACTAAATGGACAGGGGGTGTGCCAGATTGAGTGTGGAGCTCAGTTCTCCCTGGCACTCACCAAGTCTGGAGTGGTGTGGACATGGTATGTAAACGTCCTCCCTGTCACACTGTGTGTGCTTGTGCAGGTGCGTGCAGGGAACCTGGGCCTCACACCAGGCCCATCCCGGCGTGATTGTGACCTGTCATATTTTTACTTATGCATGCATCTTTGTCCTTTAAAGGATATTGAGTTGGGATTAGTGACAACAGTACAGGAAGAAATTTCCCATTGTAACTGGGTCATTTTGAAAATACTAGAAAAATTTTAGGCCACTTACCTTTCCTGTTTGGGTGAGATTTATCGGAAGGGTTTC
The DNA here is from genome assembly GCF_009828535.3 of Hylobates moloch. NCBI lineage: Eukaryota > Metazoa > Chordata > Mammalia > Primates > Hylobatidae > Hylobates > Hylobates moloch. The sequence goes on along the minus strand of NW_026652289.1, from coordinate 89,012,543 downwards.
TTCTGCTGAAGCCTAAGGATAAATGGAGCAAAATAGCCTTCTGAATCCTTTGATCCTGAAAAAGTTAACATGTATTTCTTGTAAAAGCTTATTTCATTAATATGCAAAAGAGCAAGTGCCTGGACTGGCCTTGGATGGTGTGTCAGGCCTTAGTGCCAATGTCATGACCAGAGGCAGCTTGAGAAAGATGTATACCAGACAGGACTTTGGATAGGCGTTATATGAAAACCTACAACAGTAACTTAAATGTTGTAAAATATGTATTAAGGTATTAAGGTTTTTCCCAGCTGACTTAACAAGTTAATTTGAATTAGTGATGTATGATTTTGAATATAAGTTTGAAGACCTTGGGTGCTGTGTGTGATGTCATTGAGCTGGCTGTGAAAGATGTGAGACAATGAGTGTCTTCTTGTATAGCATTGTCAGACCATAACCGTATTGTAACACTCCACCATTGGCCTTCTCTCAGGGGAAAGGGCGATTACTTCAGGTTGGGCCACGGCTCTGACGTGCATGTGCGGAAACCGCAGGTGGTGGAGGGGCTGAGAGGGAAGAAGATTGTGCATGTGGCTGTCGGGGCCCTGCACTGCCTGGCGGTCACGGACTCGGGGCAGGTAAGGCTGCAGGTGGCCTGGGGGTGGCGTGCCATCCTGAGTTGGGGCACATGGGGGTCACAACATGGCCTTCGTCCTGTTGAAATCACAGCTGTTGATGAAATCAGCTGAGTCTTACTGCTTGGAGAACCATGAGGGTGGGACCTGTGTCTTTTGCCCACTGGTGTATCTGCCCGCTCTGCAGCAGGGGTTCGGGGCGGGGTCCTCAGAAAAGAGGCGTTCCCACTCTGAAGTCCACGTGAAAAGTGTGTGGAAAGATTGTTACTTTTGAAGATGCTCCTACTGCAAGGTATTAGCAAGACTTTCCTTTAGAGAATTGCTAACTGGTGAGGAGGGATACACGCCTCATTTTAGAGACAGAGCTAGTGCCTGACAAGTGTTACACTCTCTTCTGCTTGGAGAAGCATATGCTATGACTGGCTTGTGGATATTCAATTTTAAATTTTATTTATGGAAACAAAATTACCATTACTGTATTTTAGTCAAAATGAATTATACTTTATAATTCTATAAGGCCAAGAAGCAACTTACTTGAAAAATGAGCATATTGTTTTTGGTCATTTTTCTTTGCAAAATAAAAGGGAAAAAATTATTGCACTTAGTTGAAGAGAGGACCTTCTGTGTGTCTTGCAACAAAACAGAACTGGATTAATATTAAGAAAATACTTGTTTTATAGGTATTAGCAAGCATTTTCATGGTTAGATTTTCTTCAGAATTGTAGTACACTGATGCCATTTTGTAAGATTGTGAAATGGTTTGTTTTTACCTTTAAGAACTCAATTCTTTCAACTACCGTGGCATACACGTTAAGCATTTTGAAGTAAAAATTACCTTAAAGAAAATGCCCTGAAATGTTGAAAAATTATAAGCTCTTTTCGCCTCGTAAACAGGTGTATGCTTGGGGTGACAATGACCACGGCCAGCAGGGCAATGGCACGACCACAGTTAACAGGAAGCCCACACTCGTGCAAGGCTTAGAAGGCCAGAAGATCACGCGCGTGGCTTGTGGGTCGTCCCACAGTGTGGCGTGGACAACTGTGGATGTGGCCACGCCCTCTGTCCACGAGCCTGTCCTCTTCCAGACTGCAAGAGACCCTTTAGGTGCTTCCTATTTAGGTAACACAAATTTGTGTCTTCTCTGAGATTTTTCTGTAGGTTATGGCAACCTTATAGATTTATTTAATTGTGCCAACACATTAGAGGTTGTAGTGCCGTGTTAACTGCATTATGAATCTAAAGACATAGAAGAATTATGGTATGCTCTCATGCGATTTATCCATGCTGGAATGAAAATTTTAGAAGAACGTATGTTGCTGATTCTTGTATTTATGATCAGGTAAACTCACAGCGCTGTACTTCTGTGTAAACAGGACTCCTAATAATTGCCTGAGAGATACAGGCACTGTACTGGGCTCTTTTGTATTTTTTAACAGCTTTATTCAGTTATAATTGAATGTAATAAACTGCACCTATTTAAAGTATGCATTTTGATCAACTTTGGAATACGTATGATCAATGAAAGCATCACCACAATCAAAGATAATGAACTCATACACTGCACCAGCGTTTCTCTCTGGCCCTTTGTACCCCTCCCTTTTGCTTTTAACTCCCCTCCTCCTTCCTGCCATATGCACCAACTTAATTTCTGTCACTATAGATCAGTTTGCATGTTTTCTTGTTGTTGTTGTTTGATTGGGTTTTTTTTGTTTTTGTTTTTTTTTTTTTTGTAGACAGGGTCTCACTCTGTTGCCCAGGCTGGTGTTTTCTTGTTGTTGTTGTTTGATTGGGGTTTTTTTTTTTTTTTTTTTTTTGTAGACAGGGTCTCACCCTGTTGCCCAGGCTGGAGTGCAGTTGGCACGATCTTGGCCCACTGCAGCTTCCGCCTCCTGGGCTCTAGTGATCCTCCCACCTCAGGCTCCCGAATAGCTGGGACTACAGGCACATGTCACCATGCCTGGCTAATTTTTGTTTGTTTGTTTGGTGGAGAGAGGGTTTTGCCATGCTGCTCAGGTTGGTCTTGAACTCCTGAGCTCAAGTGATCCTCCCATCTTGGCCTCCCAAAGTGCTGGGATTATAGGCAGGAGCCACCGTGGCAGGCCAGTTTGCATGTTTTACAGCTTACTACAAATAGAATCATACAGCATATACTCTTTAAAAATCTTACTTTTCCCACTCAGCATAATAATTTTGAGATTCACTTATGTTGCATGTATCTTTTTAAGTTGTTGAATAGTATCTTAAGATAAACAAATGCAATTTGTTTATCCATTTATCTGTTGATGAATGTTTGGGCTGTTTCCAGTTAATTATACAAGTGAAATTGCTAATGGACATTTCCATACAAGTTTGTGTATGGACATCCACTTGAAATTCTCTTGGGTAAACTCCTAGGAGAGAAGTGGTTGGATCATATGGTAGGTGTATGTCTAGCTTCTTAAGATCTCTACATACTGTTGTGCAAAGTGGATGTTCCAGAGGTCCAGATTCTCCACATTTTTGTCAACCCTTGATAGGTTCAGTCTTTAATTTTAGTTATACTGATAGATGTATGGTGGTATCTCATTGTGGTTTCAATTTGCATTTCCCTAGTAACTAATGATCTCAAGCATCTTGCTTATTTACGAATCAGATACCTTTTTTGGTGAATGTCTTTTCAAGTCTTTTTCTATATTTAAATAGGTTGATTGTTTTCTTACTGAGTTTGAGAGTTCCTTATATATTTTGGGTTACAAGTCCTTTGCCTAATGTAGAATTTGCTAATACTTTCTGTCAATGTGGCTTGTCATTTTATTCCCTTCACAGGTGACTCTTAAAGATTAGAAGTTTTTAATTTTTATGATGCCTATTTTATTCATTTTATTCTCTTGTAGAGCGTATTTTTGATGTTGTGTCTACAAAACCTTTGCCTCAGTCAAGATTATAAAGATTCTCTGTGTTCTGTTATAGAAGTTTTATAGTTTTAGATATGTGTATCTATGACCAGTTGATTAAATTTTATATATGGTGGTAGGTTCAGATTGAAAGGCTTTTTTTGGCATGATTGTCTAGTAATTTCAGTTGTATTTGTTGAAAAACTATGCTTTTCCTACTGAATTGCCTTTTGCCTTTGTCAGAATTCAGTTGTCTATGGATGTATGGATCTATTTCTGGACTCTCAGTACTGTTTCACTGATTTATTTGTGGATTTTGGTGGCAATGCCACATTGTCTTGATTACCACAGCTTTATGAAAGGCCTGAACTCAGGTTGCAACAGTTCTTTAGCATTGTTCTTTTTCAAATATATTTTGGCTGTTGCAGACCCTTTGCATTTCCATATAACTTAAAATGAGCTTGTCAGTTTTTATAAAACCGCTTGCTTGGGATTTTGGTATGGATTGCATTAATTCTGTAAGTCAATGTGGAAAGGATGGATTCACAGTATTCAGTCTTCTAACCCATGAACATAGTGTTTCTCTTTATTTGTTAGGTGTTTAGTTTCTCTCAGCAATGTTTTCTAGTCCCAGTGTTGTATAGGTCTTGCATATCTTTTGTTAGATTATTTCTAAGAATTTCAGATTATTAAATGGTCTCTTAAAAATTTCATTTCTTCTGTAATGGGAATATTCAGATTGCTCTTCTACATGCTCAGCTAGCATGTAGAAATAAATACAATTGCTTTTTTTTTTTTTAAAGTGAACCTCATCTTGTCATACAAATATTTTGTTTTTTCCCCTTATCTCTCAGGAGGGGACATTTAGGCTCCAGCAGCATCTGCTTTTATGAATAAATGGAATGTGATCTTCTAGCTGTGTTAGTTACTGGCTGTATGAACTGGGGCGAGTGGCTTCGCCTTCCTGTGCTGTCTTCTTTTCTGGGGTAGATGAAAATAAGGCTTGACTCTCATCTTCTCCTTTCTGGTTCAAATTACTCAGTATCTTCTTAATGTATAGCTCTTTTCATGTCACATTATATGTATAACTTTTGAGTCTGGCTTTTTCCACTCAGCCTAATCCTCTGGCGATTCATCCAAGTTGTTACATATTACGTAGTATGTTCAGTATTCCATCGAATACTCAACCATCAAAGGACATTTGGATTATTTCTAGGTTTTGACTATTACAAATAAAACCTCCATGTCATTCATATACAAGTGAATGTGAAAATTCACTTTATGTGAAAATAAGTTCTTATTTCTTCGACATAAATGCCCAAGAGTGTGATTGTTGGTCATATGGTAATTATGTTTAGTTTGATAAGAAACTGCCAAACTGTTTTCCAGAATGGCTGTGCCATTTTATATTCTCATTAGCAGTGGAGGATGATCCAGTTTTTCCCATATCCTCACCATCTCTTTAAAATGTAGCCGTACTGATAGATAGGTCATTATATCTCATTGTGGTTTTAATTTATATTTTCCTTATGGCTAATTATGTTAAACATCTTTTCATGTGCTTATTTACTGTCCATATCTCTTCTTTGGTAAAATATGTCTTCATGCCCTTTTCTAATTGGCCTTTTTTTTTTTTCTGTTGAGTTTAGAGAGCTCATTATATATTCTAGATGTTTCTAGTCCTTTGGCAGATGTGTGTTATGCAGATATTTTCTCCTGGTCTCTAGCTTGTCTTTTCATTTCCTTTCATATAACAAAAGTGTTTAATTTTGATGAAGTCTAATTCGTCAGTTTTTTCTTTTATAGATCATACTTTTGGTGTCAAGTCTAAGTATATTTTTGCCTAGTGCTAGTTCCTAAAGACTGTCTCCTATTTTTTTCTAAAAGATTTATAGTTTTGTATTTTCTACTGAAGTCATGATCCATTTGGATTTAATTTTGCATAAGGTGTAGACTTAGGCTGAAGTTTGGGTTTTTTGTCCATAGACGTCCAGTTGCTCCACCACCACGTGCTGAAAGGCTGTCCTGCCTCCACCGAGTTGCTTTTGCATATGTCAACAGTCAGTGAGGCATATTTGTGTGGTTCTATTTCTGGGTTCTCTGTTTATTCCATTGATTCTTATGCCAGTACCACACAGTTTTGATTATGGTATTACAACAACTTTTGAAATTGGGTAGACTCGTTCCTCCTTCTTATTTTTCTATTTCTATTCTTGTTCCTCTGCCTTTCCATATACATTTTAGAATAATCTTGTCTGTCGACAAAAACTCTCGCTGGAATTCTGGTAGAAATTGCATTAAATCTGTGTATCAATTTGGATGAGTTGACATAGACACATGTCCCAGCTCTGCTTGGCTCCCTCCCTCTGCTGAGACCTGGGAGTTCTCAGGGAAGTGAGCCTGATGAGACTTTATTGGTGAACATCTTCTCTCTTTGTTGTTTTGTATTATTTTTTGTCTTGCCTTACCGGGGTAAGAAAATACAGGTAGTTATTGTAGCATTTTCATAGCTTGTATGTATATAACAAACTGTTGTAAGTGCATTTTATAAAAGCACCTACATCTTTTTCCAGTTACAGTGGAACTTTGCTGAAAATAGCTTCTGTATTGAAGTATGGATAAGTGGTTTTCTTATTCTGAAGGCCTGTTAATGAGCCTGATAGGTGCTCTGTGAAATAGCAAAATGCAGATTGCAGTGTGTTTTGGAACTAACCTGTAAGGTCAGATTTTATAAAAATAGAGCAAACTGTGATTTTAAAAACAAAATGCAAATTTTATTTTCCTCTTATAGGCGTGCCTTCAGATGCCGATTCTTCTGCTGCCAGTAATAAAATAAGTGGTGCGAGTAATTCTAAGCCAAATCGCCCTTCTCTTGCCAAGATTCTCTTGTCATTGGATGGAAATCTGGCCAAACAGCAGGCCTTATCGCATATTCTTACAGCACTGCAAATCATGTATGCCAGGTAGGCTTCTGTGCTAATTTTTGAAATTCTGCAATTATGTGAGCTTCGGCTTTTTGTGATTTCTTTTTTGTTTTCATTGATCAGATGTCTCCAAGAATGTTGTATTATTGTCTTTAAATGCTGTGTGTTTTAAGTCACATGTTCTTTGATGGTGATTGGTGATATCTTTGTGTGTGTCTTAATGGGCATTGAAATATGAATTAGAAAACTAACTTGAACATTTTCACTATTCTTTTTGACCAGTAGACTCGAACCATTAATATTCGGGGGAAGAAAAGAAGAATTAGGTGATACTAATTTATAGTGATGTCTAAGACGACTTAGCGTCCCCCTCGCTCACTTGAGAAGGCTGAGTTTTGCCAATGCGGCATTTTGCAGTATTTTTCTGCTGCTTTCCCACAGCCTAGATAAGTTGCCCATCTACTAATGTATCACACATGTGGACCTGACGGGTGTTCTTACATGGGAAAATTAGTTTCAGAACAAAAACAGTCATTCAGTAGAGGCCATTGAGTCCTTGCTGCTCAGTATGTGGCTTTCAGTAAACACAAAATTGCCTGCTGGTCAATTATCCAGCCCTCAGGCTCTCACAGCAGCCCAAGAGGATTTCTCAGGGGGAGCCAGAGTCTCATTCTGGTCTGGTTTTTATGTTTGGCAGTTTTTCACCTGCCATTACTCTGGTTTTTCAAATAAATAGGATCCAGAGTAAACATTTTAGCTATTAGCCAAAGGATACATGGTAATAATGTTTGATATTTTCCCAAAACTCTTTTACATGTATTCAGTAAAAATGAGGAAATGCCTCAGTGTGTGCTAGTCCTGCCTCGCCACTTCCTGTGGTGCAGTGGAGAAGCGGCAGCTCACCACAGGCCTGGCTTTGTGTCCTGACAGAGATGCCATAGTCGGGGCCCTGATGCCGGCCGCCATGATGAGCCCGGTGGAGTGCCCCTCATTCTCCTCGGCGGCCCCTTCTGACGCATCTGCGATGGCTAGTCCCATGAATGGAGAAGAATGCATGCTGGCTACTGATATTGAAGACAGACTGAGTCCAAACCCATGGCAAGAAAAGAGAGAGGTAAAAGCGAATCGTAAAGCAATGTTAATCAGAAAGGAAAAGGTGGCTACTTTGTGTCTAGGAAAGTCTCATTCTGTCATTTAGTTTAGGCTGTTTCTGTGCCTCCCGCTTTGATTTTTGGCTTTACTTAGAAGAATATTCTCTTTAAAGGAGCTTTTAAAGTGCTTAAGTGGAATTGGCTTTCTTTTTTAAAAAAAACCATTAAATGCAAGTTCACAGTCCTTTATCTGCAATTCTGAAACCTTGAAGTTCTGATAGTCAAGAATTTTAGTAACTTATTTTGGAGGAAATAACCAACTTGAAGATATGTGAACTCATTTTAGTCTGGTTCATGTGACCTGCTGTGAATATTAATAGTTTTTCTTGAAAATATGAATGTACTTGACTTTGCACAACTGTCCTAGGCCCAACTGGGGGTGGTAGTGGCTATGTCGGGTAGGCACGATGTTAACTCTGTAAAATCTGGAACATTCTAAACAGCCCAAGTAGTTTTAGATAAAGCATTTGGGACTTGAGTAGGAAATGTGTAATGTTGTTGAGTTTTTCCACTTAAACTTCCCCTACTATGCACTGTTCGACTAGATTGTTTCCTCTGAGGATGCGGTAACCCCCTCTGCCGTGACTCCATCGGCCCCCTCAGCCTCCGCTCGGCCGTTTATCCCAGTGACGGATGACCTGGGAGCCGCAAGCATCATTGCAGAAACCATGACCAAAACCAAAGAGGTGAAGAGGCGTTCTTCTTTAACTTTGTATTGTGAAATAATCTTAAATGTACACAGAAGTAGAAATAGAACTTAGGAGTTGAACACAGTCTATTCCCATCCCATTCACCTGGGCTGTCCACTTGTTAGCATCTTCGAAGCATTTGTGGGAATGTCGCGGGACACAGTCCCTGTCACTGCTTACTGCTTCCGCGTGTATTCCTTATCAGGACTGCAGCTTGATCCAGCGTTACTTTCAAACCCACAGACATATTCAGATTTTGCTCATCATCCCAATAGTATCCTTATAGGTCTAGCACTCAACCTAGGATTGCACACTGCCTCTTTAGTCTTCAGTGTGGAATAGTCCTTCAGTTCTTCACTTTGACAGACACCACAGGAATGGTGCAGAATTCTTTTCATTGCCTCCATTGGGACTCATGCATTGTTGATTTGCTGCATCATTGGTGATACAGCTTGTCACTTGGTTAAAGGTCTCTGCCAAGTTTCTCCACTGGAAGTCAGTAAGTGTGTTAAGTACTCATGGGGAGATACTTTTGAGATCATATCAATGTCTTGTTCCTCATCATACTTTTACCTCCCAGTTTTTAGCATCTTAAAGATTCTAGCTGAATCCGTTATTACTGTGGTGGTTGTCACATTTTCATTTTTCACATTTATTGTTACTTCTGGAATGTAATTGTTGCCCTTCTTTTGCAAGAGAGAGCTTTCCCTTCTCATCTGTCTGTCTTCTACCTACCTACCTACCTATCTACTTATATTGTATAGATTCAGGAGTTCCTGTTTTAGTCAAATAGTGACATTTGTTACCATCATTATTTGACACTCAAAGTGTCCTGGACTTGGTCATTGGGACTCCTGTGGACTGGTCATTGGGACTCGGTCATTGGGACTCCCGTGGACTGGTCATTGGGACTTGGTCATTGGGACTCCCGTGGACTGGTCACTGGGACTCGGTCATTGGGACTCCCGTGGACTGGTCATTGGCACTCCGGTGGACTGGTTCCATTGTCTGATGTGTCCCCGTAATTCTTAGGGCTTTTCCTTCATTTCTGGCACAACTGTGCTCTAGACTTATCTTTCACCTACCCTGCCCCTGCCTGGAATCAGCCATTTCTCCAAGAAGCCATGGTTTCTGCTAGTGGCTTATAGGATTTGGAAACCAAGATCTGGGTGCTTGCTAAACTAATTGTTACTGAGTGTCTTTGGTTAGGCCCTCTCAGCAAATAGACCTGTACACATGAGCATTTATTTATCCTTCTGCATTTATATAATAAAAACCATTAACAGCCCAAATCAGTACTTTTAATTCCAGTCCAGTACCACAGGGCTTATTCCTACTCTCCCTCTTTCCAAATGTTTTTGGTGTATAATGCTTTTATATGTTGCTAGATTTGGTTTGCTGCTATTTTGTTGAAGATTTTTGCATCTATATTCATAAGGGATATGGCTCTGTAGTTTTCTTGTGATGTCTTTGGTTTAGATATTATAGCAATACTGGCTTCCTAGATTGAGTTGGAGGGTGTGTCTTTCCCTTCTGTTTTTTAGAAGAGTTGGTGAAGGATTCGGGTTAATTCTTCTTTAAATGGTTGGTAGAATTTTATCTGTTCTTCTGGCATATTCCCATCATTCTTTGAGTATTTCCTTGCTTTTTGGCACAACATAAAATTCCAGGCTCAACAAGATGTCTTATGCTCCAACATAGGAATCAGTTGTTTTTCTGAGAAGTCCTAGTTCTTTCTGGTGGAGAAGGGCATTTAGAGGTAAAGATCTGGGCCGTTTGTGTGCTTGTTGCTGTTTGGGTGACAGAGCTAGAGAATGAATATGTGTGTGTGTAACATAATAGGTACATACATCAGTTTTTGTTTTTTGTTTGTTTGTTTGTTTATCTTTAGACAGGGTCTTGTTCTGTTGTCCAGGCTGGAGTACAGTGGCACGATCTTGGCTCACTGCAGCCTCAACCTCCTGGTCTCAAGCCATCCTCAGCCTCCCAAGTAGCTGGAGCTACAAGTATGCACCACCATACCTGGCTAATTTTTGTATTTTTTTTTCTTTTTGGAGATAGGATTTTGCCATGTTGCCCAGGCTGGTCTTGAACTCCTGGGCTCAAGTGATCTGCCTGCCTCATCATCTCAAAGTGCTGGAATTACAGGCATGAGCCACCATGTTTGGCCTACATCAGTATTTATGTTGTTATATATTTACGTATATGGAAAACCACCGGTTCACACCAATATAATTGATTGTAATCCAACTGGGATTCATTCTAGTTTTCACCCTTTTTGTGTTTATAATTTTCTTCTCTGAAAGTGGGAAACCTGGCTTGTGTCATCAGCAGGCTGTTTACTTACAGTTCAGTCCCCTTAGATAACCAACCTCCAATCTTGGCTGTCCCCACTCCGTGGTGGGCACCCTTCTTCCTCTGTACAGCCTCTGGCACTCAGAACCAGTCTGCCTCCATGGACCTCCATGGTCACCCTATGTGACCTCTGGCCCTCCCCCCACCTCCATGTTGACCCAGAGTGTGGCACCTTCCTCACTTGGCCTGGCTGTGTCTCTCCAACCCCCCATGTGTGGATGCCTTCCCCAGCCCGCCGAGGTGCTCCCCACACCAGGCCAGCCCCTGCTCATGTGTACTCCCTTGCCAGCCTTCCCACCTTGGGGACAAACACTTTTTTTTTTTTTTTTTGAGACGGAGTCTCGCTCTGTCACCCAGGCTGGAGTGCAGTGGCCCAATCTCGGCTCACTGCAAGCTCCGCCTCCCGGGTTCACGCCATTCTCCTGCCTCAGCCTCCCGAGTAGCTGGGACTACAGGCGCCCGCCACCACTCCCAGCTAAGTTTTGTATTTTTAGTAGAGACAGGGTTTCACTGTGTTAGCCAGGAAGGTCTCAATCTCCTGACCTTGTGATCCACCCGCCTTGGCCTCCCAAAGTGCTGGGATTACAGGTGTGAGCCACCGCACCCGGCCAAACACTTTATTTTTAATTACATTTGGAACCCTTGATTTATTATGCTGTTACTGCTGGCAGAAAATATGTTCTACGGAAATTATTTATAACCATTCATGGTAATAAGCCTCTATTTATGAATTAGGTGCCTGGAATCAACTTCTCATTTTTGGCAGTCTCCTGGTTTGAGGGTTTAATGCAGATCTTATTCTGAGGAAGGCAACATTTTTGTTTTAGGTAAAAGGATAATATGATTTATTTCCCCCCAATTTATTTATGAGACATAGGCATTATCCAGGTTGTAACCCTGTATTTCTATTCAGTTTTGGCTTGACTCATGACTTTAAGGCAAAGCAATTTTAATGTTAGTATTAAGCTATAATTCATATTTAAGGATATGCCGCTAGTGATTTTCTTCCTCAGCAGTTCTTCTAGACATATTTTCTGTGTGTGTGTGCATGTTTTAAGACACCCTCGTAAAAAAAAAGGTAGGTGCATTTCAATCTCAAGACTAAAGAGATTCTTGTTGATATGTTTCACTGAATGCTTTTGCTGTCTTCAGTGAGTTATGTTCTGGAATGTCATCATTTGTAATGAATTTCACTTACTCCTTGGGTCTCTATGCAGAGGCAGTAGCAAGGTCTGTTTCCCTAAAGGGAGAAGAACTTTGTTCCTAAATCAGAGTGGTGTGGTTTCCAGGGCCCACCGGTTGGTTCATGTTCCCCTTAAGGGGAACGTGTGGGGCTGTCCTTCCCCCAGCTTGTTTATGTTTGTGGAAAGAGTTGCACTGGATTTGCTGAGATCCAGAAAGCAGGAGAGAAAAGTGGCACTTCCCTGGCTCTCGTTCTACCTCTGGGGAGCCAGACTCTGCCTGGGGGATGAGAAGAGCTTGACATACTCCTGCTCCGCACAGGGTCACAGTGGTTCCCATGCTGGGTTGGAAGTGGTGGGAGTCCCTGGCTCTGACAACGGCCTTTCCCCTTTCCACAAGCTCAGCCCCAGTGCTGCCCTCCAGGAGGCTCCTGTGTGCCGACAAGCCGGGTGGGGTCGGCCATCCTGGGCAAGGCACCTCCAAGCCGTGGGAGCTGGGGGTGCAGTGATGCTGGGAATTGGCTCATAGCAAACAAGGAGAGGAGGTGAAGGATCAAGATGCGGTATGTTTAGGCTGACACGGCAGGAATGGGAGGTATACGAGTGGTAATGAGAAGACTTTTATGTATGATGTTTTCAGTGAACTCGAGTGAGAGAGACTATGGATAGCGTGTTACATGCCAGTAAGTCACTTGAAATAAGATTCCAGGAAAGAATTATGGAGAGGACCTAGACAGAATATATACAATTATAGAATACAAATTTAGTTTATAAACGATTCCCAAGCATATCTTATGGGTAGATTATACAGGACGCAGCTTCATTCCAAAACTCCCCCTGTAGTATCTGCCTATGATCCAAACTTGGTCCCAGTAATAAATTGTCATTTCTTTATAGCTTAAGTCATCCCTTTTTGATAAATACCGTTGGTAATACAGCAGTTAATTGGTCTTGAAAACATAGCACATGGCTTGGTGGAGATTTTAGGGGCCGTCATTTCTTCATCTGTTTCTTAAGGTCTTAAACACCTTCAGGTTTCTTACTTGTTGGCATTCATGTGTTCTCTGAGTTTGTTGGGTAAACTAGTGACTGTTTATCTCTTAGCATATTATTCCTCATGTTAATTGTTGGATGTCCTTTGACTTAGGATGTTGAAAGCCAAAATAAAGCAGCAGGTCCGGAGCCTCAGGCCTTGGATGAGTTCACCAGTCTGCTGATCGCGGATGACACCCGTGTGGTAGTAGACCTGCTCAAGCTGTCGGTGTGCAGCCGGGCCGGGGACAGGGGCAGGGATGTGCTCTCCGCAGTGCTTTCCGGCATGGGGACCGCCTACCCACAGGTGAGTTTCAGGGAGGGCAGGGCCATCTGACTCCACCTCCTCCACGTTGGGCCACCCTCCTCTCCAAGGGAGAGCTGCTATGGATCACCGGTGATCTTGTGCTGGGTTTTATCCTAGTAGACAGCAGGTTAGGAGCACTCCTTTAGAATAAAATGTTTTAGCACTTACCCCAGTGACATCCCTTACCTGTTTTTTGTTTTTTGTTTTTTTTGAGACAGAGTCTTGCTCTGTCGCCCAGGCTAGAGTGCAGTGGTGCCATCTCAGCTCACTGCAAGCTCTGCCTCCTGGGTTCACACCATTCTCCTGACTCAGCCTCCCGAGTAGCTGGGACTACAGGCGCCCACCACCACGCCTGGCTAATTTTTTTTTGTATTTTTAGTAGAGTCGGGGGTTTCACCATGTTAGCCAGGATGGTCTTGATCTCCTGACCTCATGATCCACCTGCCTCAGCCTCCCAAAGTGCTGGGATTACAGGAGTGAGCCACCGTGCCTGGCCCCTTTACGTGTTTTATAACTGATTTGTGCATCTTTTTAAAATGATTTGTCAGAGTTCTTTAAGTCCCTTTTCTGTCATATGTCTTACAGTTTCCACCCCAGTTTATCTTTTGATATTAGTTTGATATTTTTTGCCATGTAGAAATTTTTAATTATTATATGGTCAAATCTGTCAGTTTTTTTCATTTATGCCTTCTGAGTTTTGTATTATGCTGAAAAAAAAAAAATGCTTGCTTATGTGACATTGTTTTTAATAAATTCTTCCAAATTTTCTTCTAAGGTTTTTGAGACAGTCTCCTTCACCTGGGCTGGAGTGCAGTGGTGCGATCTCAGCCTCCCAGGATCACCTCTACCTCCCGGGATCAAGTGATTCTTGTACCTCAGCTTCCTTAGTAGCTGGGGTTACAGGCGTGTGCCACGATGCCTGGCTAATTTTTGTATTTTTAGTTGAGACAGGGTTTCACCATGTTGGCCCGGCTGGTCTCGAACTGCTGACCTCAAGTGATCCACCCACCCCGGCCTCCCAAAGTGCTTGGGATTACAGGCATGAGCCACCACACCTGGCCTTCTTCTAATTTTTTATGATTTCATGTATTGCTTACATTTTTTAGCCACCTGGGATTTATCTTGATGTAAGAGTAAAGTAGGGATCAGGGATTCAACTTTACTTTTTTTCCTAGATGGTAAACTGGTTGGCCTAACATCATTTATTGAATAGTTCATCTTTTCCCTGGTGATTTAAAAACAAGCTTTATCATATTGTAAATTCCTGTATGCATTTGGGTCTATTTACAGAACTTCTTAGTCTCTGATACTATGGTATTTTAACTATTATAGCTTTAAAATGCCTTTAAATATTTGGTAGCACTGGGTCCATAGGACTTTGTCATTGTGGGAATGTTCTGGACCAGAGCCATCTGGGACCATTGGCACCAGCCACATATGGCCACTGAGCACTGGAATATGGCTAGTGCACCTGAGGAAGTGAAGGTTTTAAAACACTCCACTTGAGGCACATGTGGCTAGTAGCTGTTGAATTGGTCTGTAGGTCTGCAGTATAAAGTGAGTGTCTTATTAGTATGTCTTAGAAATAGGACTGGTCAGTCCTAAAGGCCATGGGCTTCCTTAAGAGCTCTTCTTTATCAGCAGCCATGCTCTGCCCTGCCAGGGAGCCTGAGATGTCCTTCCTGGCTGCAGACACTTCATGCGTTTCTCTGGGTGGCTACTTTGTGTGGAGGAAAGTCTTACTCTGTCACTTAGTTTAGGCAGTTTCTGTGCCTATTATGATTTTTGGCTTTAGTTAGAAGAATATGCTTTTTAAAGGAACTTCTAAGGTTTTTAAGTAGAATTATATTTTTTAAAAAAATCATTAAACGCAAGTTCATAGTCCTTTATCTGCAATTCGGAAACGTTAAAGCTCTGATAGTCAGAAATTTTAGTAACTTACATGATCACCAAAACGATAAAGTACTTAAGTAGAGTTGAGCAGTCTTGAAAGCACAGCAAAGGTTTGCTGGATATTGTAGGGGCTTGTTATTTCTTCATCTGCTATTCATGAAGAACTAAAAAACTGTAGGTTTCGTTTTTTGAGACAAGTTACTTGGCATAATTCTAAGAGATGAAATCGAGGTGAATTACCATAAGCACTGTTATTATTTTTCATAAGTTTGTTGCATTTGTGAGAGGCAAGGATATGAATGAGAACTTTGATTTAAAATAATGCTGAGCGGGGGGCGGTTCCAAGATGGCCGAATAGGAGCAGCTCCAGTCTACAGCTCCCAGTGTGAGTGATGCAGAAGATGGGGTGATTTCTGCATTTCCAACTGAGGTACTGGGTTCATCTCACTGGGGCTTGTCAGACAGTGGGTGCAGGACAGTGGGTGCAGTGCACCGAGCATGAGCCAAAGCAGGACGAGGCATTGCCTCACCTGGGAAGCGCAAGGGGTCAGGGAATTCCCTTTCCTAGCCAAGCAAAGCTGTGATGGAAGGCACCTGGAAAATGGGGACACTCCCACCCTAATACTGTGCTTTTCCAACGGTCTTAGCCAAAGTCACACCAGGAGATTATATCCCGTGTTTGGCTCCGAGGGTCCCATGCCCATGGAGCCTTGCTCATTGCTAGCACAGCAGTCTGAGATGGAACTGCAAGACAGCAGCAGGGCTGGGGGAGGGGCGCCCACCATTGCTGAGGCTTGAGTAGGTAAACAAAGTGGCCCAGAAGCTTGAACTGGGTGGAGCCCACCACAGCTCAAGGAGGCCTGCCAGCCTCTATAGACTCCACCTCTGGGGGCAGGGCATAGCTGAACAAAAGGCAGCAGAAACCTCTGCAGACTTAAATGTCCCTGTCTGACAGCTTTGAAGAGAGTAGTGGTTCTCCCAGCACGGAGTTTGAGATCTGAGAATGGACAGACTGCCTCCTCAAGTGGGTCCCAGACCCCCGAGTAGCCTAACTGGGAGGCACTCCCCTGTAGGGGCTGACTGACACCTCGCATGGCTGGGTACCCCTCTGAGACCAAACTTCCAGAGGAATGATCAGACAGCAACATTTGCTGTTCTGCAGCCTCCACTACTGATACCCAGGCAAACAGAGTCTGGAGTGGACCTCCAGCAAACTCCAACAGACCTGCAGCTGAGGATCCTGACTGTTAGAAGGAAAACTAACAAACAGAAAGGACATCCACACCAAAACCCCATCTGTACGTCACCATCATCAAAGACCAAAGGTAGATAAAACCACAAAGATGGGGAAAAAACAGAGCAGAAAAACTGAAAATCCTAAAAATCAGAGTGCCTCTCCTCCTCCAAACGCAGCTCCTCACTAGCAATGGAACAAAACTGGATGGAGAATGACTTTGATGAGCTGAAAGAGGAAGGCTTCAGACGATCAAACTTCTTTGAGCTAAAGGAGGAAATTTGAACCCATGACAAAGAAGTTTAAAACCTTGAAAAAAGATGACACTAATGGCTAACTAGAATAACCAATGCAGAGAAGTCCTTAAAGGACCTGATAGAGCTGAAAACTATGGCATGAGAACTACGTGACAAATGCACAAACTTCATTAGCCGATTCAATCACCTGGAAGAAAGGGTATCAGTGATTGAAGATCAAATGAATGAAACGAAGCGAGAAGAGAAGTTTAGAGAAAAAAGAGTAAAACAAAGCCTCCAAGAAATATGGGACTATGTGAAAAGACCAAATCTACATCTAACTGGTGTACCTGAAAGTGACGGGGAGAATGGAACCAAGTTGGAAAACACTCTGCAGGATATTATCCAGGAGAACTTCCCCAACCCAGCAAGGCAGGCCAACACTGAATTTCAGGAAATACAGAGAATGCCACAAAGATATTTCTCGAGAAGAGCAGCTCCAAGACACATAGTTGTCAGATTCACCAAAGTTGAAATGCAGGAAAAAATGTCAAGGGCAGCCAGAGAGAAAGGTCGGGTTACCCACAGAGGGAAGCCCATCAGACTAACAGCTGATATCTCGGCAGAAACTCTACAAGCCAGAAGAGAGTGGGGACCGATATTCAACATTCTTAAAGAAAAGAATTTTCAACCCAGAATTTCATATCCAGCCAAACTAAGCTTCATAAGTGAAGGGGAAATAAAATACTTCACAGATAAGCAAATGCTGAGAGATTTTGTCACCACCAGGCCTGCCCTAAAAGAGCTCCTGAAGGAAGCACTAAACATGGAAAGGAACAACCAGTACCAGCCATTGCAAAAACATGCCGATTGTAAAGACCATCAAGGCTAGGAAGAAACTGCATCAACTAATGAGCAAAATAACCAGCTAACATCATAATGACAGGATCAAATTCACACATAACAATATTAACCTTAAATGTAAATGGACTAAATGCTCCAATTAAAAGGCACAGACTGGCAAATTGGATAAAGAGTCAAGACCCATCAGTGTGCTGTATTCAAGAAACCCATCTCATGTGCAGAAACACACGTAGGGTCAAAATAAAGGGATGGAGGAAGATCTACCAAGCAAATGGAAAACAAAAAAGGCAGGAATTGCAATCCTAGTCTCTGATAAAATAGACTTTAAACCAGCAAAGATCAAAAGAGACAAGGCCATAATGGTAAAGGATCAATTCAACAAGAAGAGCTAACTATCCTAAATATATATATGCACCCAATACAGGAGCACACAGATTCATAAAGCAAGTCCTTAGAGACCTACAAAGAGACTTAGACTCCCACGCGATAATAATAATGGGAGACTTTAACACCCCACTGTCAACATTAGACAGATCAATGAGACAGAAAGTTAACAAGGATATCCAGGAATTGAACTCAGCTCTGCACCAAGCAGACCTAATAGACATCTACAGAACTCCCCACCCCAAATCAACAGAATATACATTCTTCTCAGCACCACACTGCACTTATTCGAAAATTGACCACATAGTTGGAAGTAAAGCACTCCTTGGCAAATGTGAAAGAACAGAAATTATAACAAACTGTCTCTCAGACCATAGTGCAATCAAACTAGAACTCAGGATTAAGAAATTCACTCAAAACCACTCAACTACATGGAAACTGAACAACCTGCTCCTGAATGACTACTGGGTACATAATGAAATGAAGGCAGAAATAAAGATGTTCTTTGAAACCAATGAGAACAAAGACACAACATACCAGAATCTCTGGGACACATTCAAAGCAGTGTGTAGAGGGAAATTTATAGCACTAAATGCCCACAAGAGAAAGCAGGAAAGATCTAAAATTGACACCCTAACATCACAATTAAAAGAACTAGAGAAGCAAGAGCAAACACATTCAAAAGCTAGCAGAAGGCAAGAAATAACTAAGATCAGAGCAGAACTGAAGGAAATAGAGACACAAAAAACCCTTCAAAAAATCAGTGAATCCAGGAGCTGGATTTTTGAAAAGATCAACAAAATTGATAGACCGCTAGCAAGACTAGTAAGAAAAGAGAGAAGAATCAAATAGATGCAATAAAAAATGATAAAGGGGATATCACCACTGATTCCACAGAAATACGAACTACCATCAGAGAATACTATAAACACCTCTACACAAATAAACTAGAAAATCTAGAAGAAATGGATAAATTCCTGGACACACACACCCTCCCAGAACTAAACCAGGAAGAAGTTGAATCTCTGAATAGACCAATAACAGGCTCTGAAATTGAGGCAAAAATTAATAGCTTACCAACCAAAAACCGTCCAGGACCAGATGGAATCACAGCTGAATTCTACCAGAAGTACAAGGAGGAGCTAGTACCATTCCTTCTGAAACTATTCCAGTCAATAAGAGGGAATCCTCCCTAACTCATTTTATGAGGCCAGCATCATCCTGATACCAAAGTCTGGCAGAGACACAACAAAAAAAGAGAATTTTAGACCAATATCCCTGATGAACATTGAAGCAAATATCCTCAATAAAATACTGGCAAACCGAATCCAGCAGCACATCAAAAAGCTTATCCACCATGATCAAGTGGGCTTCATCCCTGGGATGTAAGGCTGGTTCAACATATGCAAATCAATAAATGTAATCCAGCATATAAACAGAACCAATGACAAAAACCACATGATTATCTCAATAGATGCAGAAAAGGCCTTTGACAAAATTCAACAGCCCTTCGTGCTAAAAACTCTCAACAAATTCAGTATTGATGGAATGTATCTCAAAATAATAAGAGCTATTTATGACAAACCCACAGCCAATATCATACTGAATGGGCAAAAACTGGAAGCATTCCCTTTGAAAACTGGCACAAGACAAGGATGCCCTCTCCTACCACTCCTATTCAACACAGTGTTGGAAGTTCTGGCTAGGGCAATCAGGCAGGAGAAAGAAATAAAGAGTATTCAATTAGGAAAAGAGGAAGTCAAATTGTCCCTGTTTGCAGATGACATGATTGTATATCTAGAAAATCCCATCATCTTAGCCCAAAATCTCCTTAAGCTGATCAGCAACTTCAGCAAAGTCCCAAGATACAAAATCAATGTACAAAAATCACAAGCGTTCTTATACACCAATAACAGACAAACAGAGCCAAATCATGAGTGAACTCCCATTCACAATTGCTTCAAAGAGAATAAAATACCTAGGAATCCAACTTACAAGGGATGTGAAGAACCTCTTCAAGGAGAACTACAGACCACTGCTCAACGAAATAAAAGAGGATACAAACAAATGGAAGAACATTCCATGCTGATGGGTTGGAAGAACCAATATCGTGAAAATGGCCATACTGCCCAAGGCAATTTATAGATTCAATGCCATCCCCATCAAGTTACCAATGACTTTCTTCACAGAATTGGAAAAAAACTACATTAAAGTTCATTTGGAAGCAAAAAAGAGCCCGCATCTCCAAGTCAATCCTAAGCCAAAAGAACAAAGCTGACTTCAAACTGTATTACAAGGCTGCAGTAACCAAAACAGCATGGTACTGGTACCGAAACAGAGATATAGACCAATGGAACAGAACAGAGCCCTCAGAAATAATACCACACATCTACAACTATCTGATCTTCGACAAACCTGACAAAAACAAGAAATGGGGAAAGGATTCCCTATTCAACAAATGGTGCTGGGAAAACTGGCTAGCCATATGTAGAAAGCTGAAACTGGATCCCTTCCTTATACCTTATACAAAAATTAATTCAAGATGGATTAAAGACTTAAATGTTAGACCTAAAACCGTAAAAACCCTAGAAGAAGAACTAGGCAATACCATTAAGGACGTAGGCATGGGCAAGGACTTCATGTCTAAAACACCAAAAGCAATGGCAACAAAAGCCAAAATTGACAAATGAGATCTAATTAAACTAAAGAGCTTCTGCACAGCAAAAGAAACTACCATCAGAGTGAACAGGCAACCTACAGAATGGGAGAAAATTTTTGCAACCTACTCATCTGACAAAGGGCTAATATCCAGAATCTACAAAGAACTCAAACAAATTTATAAGAAAAAAACAACCCCATCAACAAGTGGGCGAAGAATATGAACAGACACTTCTCAAAAGAAGACATTTATGCAGCCAAAAGACACATGAAGAAATGCTCATCATCACTGGCCATCAGAGAAATGCAAATCAAAACCACAGTGAGATACCATCTCACACCAGTTAGAAAGGCGATCATTAAAAAGTCAGGAAACAACAGGTGCTGGAGAGGGTGTGGAGAAATGGGAACACTTTTACACTGTTGATGGGACTGTAAACTAGTTCAACCATTGTGGAAGACAGTGTGGCGACTCCTCAGGGATCTAGAACTAGAAATGCCATTTGACCCAGCCATCCCATTACTGGGTATATACCCAAAGGATTATAAATTGTGCTGCTGTAAAGACACATGCACCCATATGTTTATTGCGGCACCATTCACAATAGCAGAGACTTGGAACTAACCGAAATGTCCAACAGTGATAGACTGGATTAAGAAATTGTGGCACGTATACACCATGGAATATTATGCAGCCATAAAAATGGAAGAATTAATGTCCTTTGTAGGGACATGGATGAAGCTGGAAACCATCATTCTCAGCAAACTAGCGCAAGGACAAAAAACCAAACACCGCATGTTCTCACTCATAGGTTGGAATTGAACAATGAGAACACTTGGACACAGGAAGGGGAACATCACGCACGGGCCTGTTGTGGGGTGGGGGAGGGGGGAGGGATAGCATTAGGAGATATACCTAATGTAAATGATGAGTTAATGGGTGCAGCATGCCAACATGGCCCATGTATACATATGTAACAAACCTGCACGTAGTGCACATGTACCCTAGAACTTAAAGTATAATAAAAATATATATATATATAAAATAATAATGCTGAACATTCGCCATGCACATCCCTGCATTCTCAGTACAGAGGGTAGGGGTTATCTTTATATATGGATGAGGAAACTGAGGCTGAGAGGTTATTACTGGCTTGAGGACACTCACTTTGCTGGTAGGTGGAAGAGGTGGGTTGGACCCCTGAGTGTCTGAGCCCCAGCTCCGTCGTGACCCCTCTGCAGATGATGCGCTTGTCAGCAGCAACCTTCTGAAGGCCAGAGCCCCTGATCGACTCTGCACATGTGCGCTTGATGATGCCAACATCTGCTTTCAGTAACTCAGCCAGGTTTCAGGAGAGACAGGAATAAGGATACAGCCGTTTTCAAACTGCCCTTGCCAGGTTGGCAAGATGGCTATTTCTGTGTCCTGCCCTGACCTGATACTTGGGACTCAAAAAGAGAGACAAATTTAGATTTAAAATCGTGCCTATATGACAATGATATTAGTTTATTAATATATAATAATATATTTACTAAGCAAAGCTATTTCTTACCTAAATATGAGGAATAATAGAAAAAAAATATTTCTAAAAAGTTTAGAATGGGCATTAGAAGAGTTTTATTTTTTCTGGATTAAAAATGTTGGGGTTAATAGATTATTGCTATTATGACGTATTCTCTCATTTATTTTTAAAAATAACAGAGTTTATGATCACCACTCTTAGCCTTAATCGTAAAAGATGTGAATCATCAATAATTTTTAAAATAGAATAAGAACACTGTGGATTGTTGAGAATGTGGTATGGGTCTGACCCCTAGTGTACTGGGTCAGGAGGGGCAGCTGTGTTGGGGTCGGTGGCCCCTCCTGTCACAGACTCTCCCTGACTCTGTCTGGCCTGGGCGGCTTGATGGTTCCTGATTCCCGCCCCTCCCACCGGGCACCGTTGCCTTCTAGGATTGTGGTCGTTTTCACAACTGGGTGCTCCTTCTCTTGATATTTTTGTTTCTGAGGCCAACTTCCCTCACTAGGAAGTAATCTTGTCTTGGTATAAAGTGAAGCTATTGTCACCACGGTGTTTCATTTTATCACCTGGCACATATTAAGTGTTGCGTGTGTTGGGAGCCTTCCAACTACTTCTTCTACTTTTTCTTTTTTGGAGACAGAGTCTCTCTCTGTCGCTCAGGCTGGAGCGCAGTAACATGATCTCAGCTCACTGCAACCGTCACCTCCTGAGTTCAGGCGATTCTCCTGCCTCAGCCTCCTGGGTAGGTGGGACTACAGGCACGGGCCACCATCCCCAGCTAATTGTTTGTATTTTTAGTAGAGATAGGGTTTCACCATATTGGCCAGGCTGGTCTTGAACTCCTGACCTCCAGTGATCTGCCTGCCTCGGCTTCCCAAAGTGCTTGTATTACAGGTGTGAGCCACTGTGCTCCATCCAGTGACTTCCTCTGCCTCCCAGGTTCAAGCGATTCTCCTGCCTCAGCCTCCTGAGTAGCTAGGATTACAGGCATGCACCACCACGCCCGACTAATTTTTTATTTTTAGTAGAGATGGGGTTTCTCCATGTTGGTCAGGCTGATCTTGAACTCCTCACCTCAGGTGATCTGCCTGCCTCGGCCTCCCAAAGTGCTGGGATTACAGGCGTGAGCCACTGTGCCTGGCCCCAACGACTTTTTAATGCAGATCATCTCTAAGCTTCACAGCACCTTACAGGCTCTGTGCTGTCTCTGTTTTATGTGCAAGGAAGCCAAGCCCTGATTTGAACTCAATTTCTCAAACTCCAAGCCCTCCACTCTGCCACACTGTCCTCTTGGAGCTCCGGAGCAGGACGGACAGAGGTGGCATGCAGGTGACCAGGTGTGGGGCTGTTGGCCTCCTCATTCATGTCCTTGCTTCCTCCCCAGGTGGCAGATATGCTGTTGGAGCTCTGCGTCACCGAGTTGGAGGATGTGGCCACAGACTCGCAGAGCGGCCGTCTCTCTTCTCAGCCTGTGGTGGTGGAGAGTAGCCACCCTTACACTGACGACACCTCCACCAGTGGCACAGTGAAGATACCAGGTACGGGGGCCAGCCCCAGGGAGGAGCGGCAGCCTTTCCCACCTTCAGAACGGTGTGATTCTGTAATTGCTTCAGTAGAAACAACCATCTCTGTTTTATAAAAAGAGGTTACAAAATTGCTTTAGAATCACTTTTCTCCCCTTTTCTAACAAACTTCTTTTGCACAATAAATCAAGATACAGAAAGTCGCGCAAAGTAAATGTTTAGCTTCACGATAATCAGGCAGATGCCCTAGTCATCACTGGTGACAGATGCCCTATGTCACCAGACCCGGGTCTAGACATAACCTGTGGCAGATTCTGGAAGCCCTCAGTGTGTCCCCTGATGTTCCTCTGAATGATGCTCTCCTGATGTTGATCCATCACTGACTTGCATTTCTGGACAGCTTCTGTTAACCATGTGTATATCCTTTTGTTTTTAACAACTCAACAAAAATTATTAAGAAGAGAATTGTTGAGGCCCTGACCTTTGATCTGGCAGGCTTCACTGCAGCCTGGATCTGCTGACGACACGGCATGCTGCTGTTCAGTGTGTTCCTCAGGCCCATCCTTCTGCAAGGTGCTGCCCGATTCAGAGGCCCATAAGTTCCGCCCCTTTCGCCAGCTCCTTAGTGGGGTGACTCAGCCTCAGCAGGCACCTCCTGCCTGCCTGTCTTTCCTTTGTGACATCAGCAGCCCCTGAGGCTTATTAGCACCCGAGGCTATTGCCCCACAAGTGGCTACAAATGGTGCTATTCTAGTGGAATCATTTCTTGCTTATTTGTTAGCTGGAATACTTTCTTATAAAGAGACATTTCCCTTCATCTTACAGTTAGTTGCCCAAGGTGCTGTTTGCCTGAGAAAGACAAAAGCTTGACTCTTCCTTCTGTTTACCAGAGAATGAATTGGTTTCCTGTCATTTCTTGAAGGTGACCTGTTTTTTTTTTAATATTATTATGAACTCATGGATTGAAACATAGTGATTGTTTTACTCTATTGTGATTATCTTTGTTGAAGCTGAGATTATCCTGTTTCTAGACAGTGGTGGCCTCTTCAGTGTAGCTCCTGAAGTGACTCCGGTGGTCTTTGGTAGCGTCCAGGCAGTCTACACAAGGTGTCCTCAGTTTTTTGTGGGTTGCCACTCTTCACCTGGGGTCTGCCCTGGATTCTTTTGAGTTCATACTGATACTTAAAATTTTTTTCCTTTTATTTATTTTTTATATTTTATGTATGTATTTATTTGTTTAGAGACAGGATCTTGCTCTGTCACCCAGGCTGGAGTGCAGTAGTGCAGTAGTGCAGTTATAGCTCACTGTAGCCTCAAATTCCTGGGCTCAAGTGATCCTCCTACCTCAGCCTCCTGAGCAGCTAGGAGTACAGGCAGATGCCACCTCGCCTGGCTAATATGCTGTTTCCTTCTACTCAAATTCAAAAGTACAAGGTCTATACTTCTGTTACATCTGCCTCTCTTTTCTTCCATATCAAATCCTGGTTCCAAGATAGTGTTTGATAAAATAATCTCATGATTTTTCATTTGCTTTACGTAACCACATTGCATATACGACAGACTTAGGATATAATTTCAATACTGTCAACATCAGTATAATTACTGAAATTCTTAAAAATCTTAGAATATACCCTAATTTTCTCAAATTTATTAAAGTAATTACTGCATCTACAAGAGCATAATAGCTGTTACATATTATACTTTGTCTTTGAGTCTTAGTTTTACTGACTGGGCCTTGTGGGGTCTGAAGTACACTCTAGTGAATTCCTCATTAGCCCCTGAGATCAGACTTGTCCATGAGATTTTTTGTCCTTCGAATTTGAAAGGTAGTTTTTCCGGATATTAAAGCCTTGGATCATGTCTTTTTCCTCTGTGAAAGTGTGATAATGATAACATCTTTTTCCCTTAGAAGTCACATGTGTTTTTTCAGTAATTTTACTAGAATATACGTTCGTGTGGCCATTCTCGGTGATGTTCTTGGTTAGAAGCTGCGTGTGTTTTTTTGGTAATTTCACTAGAATGTACATCCATGTGGCCGTTCTCGGTTAGAAGCTGTGTGTGTTTTTTCGGTAATTTCATTAGAACGTACGTCCGTGTGGCCATTGTCGGTGATGTTCTTGGTTAGGAGCTGCGTGTGTTTTTTGGTAATTTTACTAGAATATGGGTTCATGCAGCTGTTCTCAGTGACGTTCTTGGTTAGAAGCTACGTGTGTTTTTTCGGTAATCTTACTAGAACATACGTTCGTGTGGCCATTCTCGGTGATGTTCTCGGTTAGAAGCCACGTGTTTCTTCGGTAATTTTACTAGAATGTACGTTCGTGTGGCCATACTCGGTGATGTTCTCAGTTAGCAGCTGTGTGTGTTTTTTTGGTGATTTCACTAGAATGTGCGTTCGTGTGGCCATTCTCGGTGATGTTCTTGGTTAGAAGTCACATGTTTTTTCAGTGATTTTACTAGAATGTATGTTCGTGCGGCCATTCTCGGTGACATTCTCGGTTAGAAGTCACGTGTGTTCTTTCAGTGATTTTACTAGAATGTCAGTTTGTGTGGCCGTTCTCGGTTAGAAGTCATGTGTTTTTTCGGTAATTTTACTAGAATGTACGTTTGTGTGGCCATTCTCGGTGATATTCTCAGTTAGGAGCCGTGTGTGGTTTTCGGTAATTTTACTAGAATGTGTGTTCGTGTAGCTGTTCTCTGTGATGTTCTCGGTTAGGAGCCATGTGTTTTTCGGTAATTTTACTAGAATGTGCTTCGTGTGGCCGTTCTCGGTTAGAAGTCGCGTATATTTTTTCGGTAATTTTACTAGAATGTGCGTTCGTGTGGCCATTCTCGGTGATGTTCTCAGAAGTCGCGTGTATTTTTTCAGTAATTTTACTAGAATGTACATTGATGTGACCGTTCTCAGTGATGTTCTCGGTTAGGAGTCACGTGTGTTTTTTTGGTAATTTTACTAGAATGTATGTTTGTGTGGCTGTTCTTGGTTAGAAGTCACGTGTTTTTTCAGCAATTTTACTAGAACGTACGTTTGTGCGGCTGTTTTCGGTTAGAAGTTGCGTGTGTTTTTTTGGTAATTTTACTAGAATGTACGTTTGTGCGGCCGTTCTCGGTTAGAAGTTGCGCGTGTTTTTTTGGTGATTTTACTAGAATATACATTTGTGCGGCCGTTCTCGGTGATGTTCTCGGTTAGGAGTCGTGTGTTTTTTCGGTAATTTTACTAGAATGTATGTGCAGCCGTTCTCAGTTAACAGTCACGTGTTTTTTTTGATAATTTTACTAGAATGTATGTTCGGGCGGCCATTCTCAGTGATGTTCTCGGTTAGGAGTCGTGCGTGTTTTTTTGGTAATTTTACTAGAATGTATGTTGGTGTGGCCGTTCTCGGTGATATTCTTGGTTAGGAGCCACGTGTGTTTTTCGATAATTTTACTAGAATATGTGTTCACATGGGCGTTCTCGGTGATGTTTTTGGTTAGGAGCCACGTGTGTTTTTTCGGTAATTTTACTAGAATATGCGTTCGTGTGGCCATTCTCAGTGATGTTTTCGGTTAGGACCCGCGTGTGTTTTTTGGTAATTTTTCTAGAATGTGCATTTGTGTGGCCATTCTCGGTGATGTTCTCAGTTAGAAGTCGCGTGTGTTTTTTCTGTAATTTTACTAGAATGTACGTTCGTGCGGCTGTTCTTGGTGATGTTCTCAGTTAGAAGTCACGTGTAATTTTACTAGAATGTGCGTTTGTGTGACCGTTCTCGGTGATGTTCTCGGTTAGAAGTCGCATGTGTTTTTTCGGTAATTTTACTAGAATGTACATTTGTACGGCCATTCTCAGTGATGTTCTTGGTTAGGAGTCACGTGTGTTTTTTTGGTAATTTTACTAGAATGTGCGTTTGTGCGGCCATTCTTGGTGATGTTCTCGGTTAGGAGCTGCATATGTTTTTTTGGTAATTTTACTAGGATGTACGTTTGTGTGGCTGTTCTCGGTTAGGAACCGCATGTGTTTTTTTGGTAATTTTACTAGAATGTATGTTGGTGTGGCTGTTCTCGGTTAGGAGTCATGTGTTTTTTTCAGTAATTTTACTAGAATGTATGTTCGTGTGGCCGTTCTCGGTGATGTTCTCAGTGATGTTCTCGGTTAGAAGTCGTGTGTATTTTTTTGGTAGTTTTACTAGAATGTACGTTCGTGTGGCTGTTCTCGGTGATGCTCTTGAATAGGAGCCACTTGTGTTTTCTCAGTGGTTTTACTAGAACGTACTTTTGTGTGGCCGTTCTCGGTGATATTCTTGGTTAGGAGCCACGTGTGTTTTCTCAGTGGTTTTACTAGAATGTGTGTTCATGTGGCTGTTCTCGGTGATGTTCTCGGTTAGGAGTCATGTGTGTTTTTTCGGTAATTTTACTAGAATATGTGTTTGTGTGGCCCGTTCTCGGTGATGTTCTCGGTTAGAAGTCGTGTGTTTTTTTCGGTAGTTTTACTAGAATGTACGTTTGTGCGGCCGTTCTCGGTGATGCTCTCGGTTAGAAGCTGCGCGTTTCTTCCGTAGTTTTAGTAGAACGTGTGTTAGTGTGGCCGTTCTCGGTGATGTTCTCGGGTAGGAGCTGCATGTGTTTTTTCGGTAATTTTACTAGAATGTACGTTCATGTGGCCGTTCTCAGTGATGTTCTCGGTTACAAGCTGTGTGTGTTTTTTCGGTGATTTTACTAGAATGTGCGTTCATGCGGCTGTTCTCGGTAATGCTCTCGGTTAGCAGCCGCGTGTGTTTTTCCGGTAGTTTTACTAGAATGTACATTCGTGCAGCCATTCTCGGTGATGTTCTCGGGTAGGAGCCGCATGTGTTTTTTCAGTAATTTTACTAGAATGTACGTTCTTGCAGTCATTCTTGGTGATGTTTTCAGGTAGGAGCCACGTGTGTTGTTTTGGTGATTTTATTAGAATGTACGTTCATGTGGCCGTTCTCGGTGATGTTCTCGGTTAGCCGTGTGTGTTTTTTTGGTGATTTTACTAGAATGTGTGTTCTTGCGGCCGTTCTCGGTGATGTTCTCGGTTAGAAGCCGTGTGTGTTTTTTCGGTAATATTACTAGAATGTACGTTCCTGAGGCCGTTCTTGGTGATGTTCTCGGGTAGGAGTCGCGTGTGTTGTTTTGGTAATTTTACTAGAATGTACGTTCCTGCGGCCGTTCTCGGTGATGTTCTCGGGTAGGAGTCGCGTGTGTTGTTTCGGTAATATTACTAGAATGTACGTTCCTGCGGCCGTTCTCGGTGATGTTCTCGGGTAGGAGTCGCGTGTGTTTTTTTCGGTAATTTTACTAGAATGTACGTTCCTGCGGCCGTTCTCGGTGATGTTCTCGGGTAGGAGTCGCGTGTGTTTTTTCGGTGATTTTACTAGAATGTGCGTTTGTGTTACCGTTCTTGGTGATGTTCTCGGTTAGCAGCCACATGTGTTTTTTCGGTGATTTTACTAGAATGTACATTCGTGCGGCCATTCTTGGTGATTTTCTAGGTTAGAAGCTGCATGTGTTGTTTTGGTGATTTTACTAGAATGTACAATCGTGTGGCCGTTCTCGGTGATGTTCTCAGAAGCTGCGTGTATTGTTTCAGTAATTTTACTAGAATGTGCGTTCATGTGGCCATTCTTGGTGATGTTCTCAGTTAGGAGCCATGTGTGTTGTTTCGGTGCTTTCACTAGAATGTACGTTTGTGCAGCTGTTCTTGGCGATGTTCTCGGTTAGGAGCCGTGTTTTTTTCAGTGATTTTACTAGAATGTGCATTCTTGCGGCCGTTCTCGGTGATGTTCTCGGATAAGGGGTGCTCCTTTAATCTGTCGTCCCAAGTCTGTTTTGCAGGACGTTCTCTTGAATTGCAGTGTGTAGTGTTTGTTCTGTAGCCTTGCTTAGCAGTCTTTTCTAGGGACACTTGGTGGCTCTCCATGCATTGGATACTTCATGCCTTTTAGAGTTAATGTTGGTTACTTTCTCTTTCAAGTACTCTTTACCTCTGCTTCTGTTTTTAAAATTTCCTCCTTTTTTCCTATTTGTCTTAAGGTAGCATCTGCTGTGTTTATTTGATTTTACACTCTGTTTTAGTCTCCATTGGAATGTAGTTTTGTTTTCATTGTAATTCTGTCTTCAGCTTTAAAATTTTTTTGTTTTTCTAAGTCTGATTTATGTGGTTCTTTCATGTCTTGTATCATTTTTCTAATTTCACTCAATTTGTTTTGAAATGTTCAGGATTGATGTGTTTCGTGGGCATTTCTTTCTGGCCTGCTTTTACTGCCTATAGGGATGTTATTTTGTTCCTTATTCTCACTTTTTTTTCTGGAGACAGAGTCTTGCTCTGTCATCCAGGCTGCATTGCAGTGGTGTGATTCTGACTTACTGCAGCCTCGAACTCCCAGGCTCAAGCCATCCTTCCCCATCAGCCTCCTGAGAAGCTAGGACTACAGGCTTGTGCTGCCACGCTTGGCTAACTTTTGTGTGTGTGTGTGTGGAGATGAGTCTTTCTATGTTGCCCAGTCTTGTCTCAAACTCCTGGGCTCAAGCGTTCCTCCCTAGCTGGGCCTCCCAAAGTGTTGAGAATTACAGGTGTGAGCCACCGTACCCAGCCTATTCCCTTTTTATAACAATAGCTTTTTATTGTATTTGGTCTTATACTTTTATCTTGCTCACTTTTTTGTGAAATCCTTTTTCTTGAACTTTTAGAATGAGGTGAGATTCAGAAAAGCTTTGTCACTTTGTCGCCCAGGTTGGAGTACAGTGGCAGGATCTTGGCTCACTACAGCCCCAACCTCTGGGCTCAAGCGATCCCCCTTCCTTAGCCTCCTGAGTAACTGGGACTATAGGCTGTGCCCAGCTAATTTTTAAAATTTTATATAGAGAAAGGATTTCACCATGTTGTCCAGGCCTGTCTTTAACTCCTGAGCTCAAGCAAGCTGCCTGCCTCGGCCTCCCAAAGTGCTAGGATTACAGGCGTATACCACTACATCTGGCCCAGAAAAGCATTTTTCAACTTTAAGCTATTACTTTATGATAGAAATTTAAAGAACAAAGGGTATTTCTAGTCAGCCTTTGCCTAGACAAAAATCTTGTGACCCTTTTTCTCTTCTGTTTTTCTCTCGCTTTATATCCAGTCCACCGGCAAATCTTGTTTTCTCTGCTTTTAAAATATATTCCAAATTCAACCATTTCTCCCTAACTCTAGACATTCTGGGCTAGAGCACCGTGGGGTCTCACCCGGTTTATCATCCCATCAATCACATCCTAGCTGTCTCCCTGTGTTCCTGCTTCCACTCCCCACCTCCTGTGGCCCCCGCTCCATGGAATCAGCCCCCAACAGAGCATCCAGAGATAGTATCTTAAAACCAGTCCAAGCCTGTCAACCCTGTAACTGTAAGAGAGGACCTGAGTCCCTGCCCCACGTCCCTCCTTCTTCCCTCCTTCCTCCTCTGCCTCTTTCCCAGCCCCTCAGTGCCATCCTCTGCTAGACCTTAAAGATCTTCCAGCCTGAAGGAAAACTCTTCTGCCTCTGCTCGCATACCTCTCACACCAGATGTGCGGGTTCTCCACACCAAGCGGTTCTCCAGTTCTGTGGACACGCCAGAAGTTGAGGTGCTCCTCACTTCAAATGCCCCTCACTTCCCAGATGACCCACAACTGCTGTCTGACTTGGCTGCACACTGGGCATTCCCACAGCCCCTGGTCAGTGTGATGTTCGCTGTAAAGCTTGATCAGGGGAGTGGGATTGCAGTAGGAAAGTCTGCCCGGGGGTGACTGCACAAAACAAGTTGGCCAAGTGGAAGTGTTTTCTGGCCTTTCAGTCCACAGACATAATCTTCAGTGGGGATGAGCTGGGGCAAGGGGTGGTCTGTCTGAGATGCTTGTCTTTGAGGCTAGTTCTTTCTGACTTTCTGCTATTCATTAGCTGTTAAACATGGTTTTAGTTTCACTGTTTCTACTTTGAGTGCTAATCTGGAGTGGTTGCTATGTTTTGTGCTCACCTGTCCTCCAGGTGCAGAAGGACTCAGGGTGGAATTTGACCGGCAGTGCTCCACAGAGAGGCGCCACGACCCTCTCACAATCATGGATGGCGTCAACAGGATTGTCTCCGTGCGGTCAGGTAAGGACAGGAGGTTGAGCCAGGATTGTCTCTGTGCGGTCAGATAAGGACAGGAGGTTGAGCAGGGCATGATCTGCCCACCTGTGTCTCCGTAGACACAACCCTTCACATTTGTAGGACAGAATGCTGCTACCATATTCTCATGGAAGTCTTAAGGAAGGGACAATATGCTATTCAGCTGTGAAACACAGTAGGTTTGCTTGCCTCTTAGCTATACTTTTAAATACAGTAATTATCTGTGATGTGTGCACCACATCCCTGTCGGATGGGCCCTGCTTCACCAGACAGTTGCAGAAGGTGCTGGAAATGTGTGGGGTGCCAGGGCTCATGTGAGGTCATGGTTGGCATACTACAGAGTTTCTTCAAGGGGTTTGTTTCTTACTGGCTGCAGTGAGGGCATGGCCATGTGTGGAGTGACTTCTCTATGTAGGTGGAGGCAGCCACGTGTCTGGCTTGTCTCTGCTGCTGAGCTCCATGAGGCCAGCGGGGGCAGATGAGGACGCCTGTGGGGGCTTGTGAAATGCCCTTTTACCGAGTATTTTAGAATTGGCAGTGCAGGGGTGTGTGTATGCACCTTTTAAGACCTCTTTATCCTTCATCTCGAGTGTTTCCTGTAAAGGGCCAGGTAATGCAGCCTCTGTCACAACAACATGCAGACTGGATGCCAGAGAATGGGCATGGCTGTGTCCCAGGAAAACTTTATTCACACAGCATTACTTAGTTAAGTAAAGCTTTGCATGAAGTGGTATGGTCCCAGTGGGCATGGGTTTTTCTGCTGCTTGACAGATGTCTGCCAGTGTAGTTTTCAGTAGTGTTGTTGGTTGTGAGTTTTTCTGCGTCCAGCAGAAAGCCCTTATGGGCCATCCCTGAGCTGCTGCCAGATGGTTCTTCTGAAGCAGAAATCTGGCGGGGTTCTCTTGGCCTTCCGAGATGCTGTAGTACACCGCCACTCCTGTCCACAGCAGCCAGGCCCTCTGCTCCCTTGAGGGCGGCCTCCTCTGGGCCGTGCTGAACCACACACATGGGCCTTTTGTTGGGACAGCTGGGGTTCTTCCTTCTGCTGCCTGGTCACCTGGTTGTATGAGAGCTTTCCCGGAAACGTCCCCATGGCCCCTGGCCTGGTGTGTGCTGGAGACCTGGAGGCCACTCACTGTATCCTGGCTAGTGGGGTCATTTCCCCACTGCGTGGTGGCTTCTGCCAGGGCAGTGCCTGCCTGCCTGCCCTCAGTTTCCTGGTTACCTGGTACAGGGGCTGAATGCGTGTTTGCCGAAGAATGGTATGTATTAAAATGTGAATCCCAAGAGTGATGTGTCACTGTGCACTTCAGCTTGGGAGAGCTTGGATTGGAGGAACTTGCTCTTCACACATGACGGAAATCATTCTGCTTTGCATCTAAGGAGGTTTGTGTCGATTGGGTGATGGAGTGAAGCTAACCCCGGGGTGCGCTTTCCTCCCCCAGGCCGAGAGTGGTCCGACTGGTCCAGTGAGCTGCGCATCCCAGGGGATGAGTTAAAGTGGAAGTTCATCAGCGATGGGTCTGTGAATGGCTGGGGCTGGCGCTTCACTGTCTATCCCATCATGCCAGCTGCTGGTAAGGGAGGGGCTATGGCGACCAAGGTTACATGACTGGCTGTGAATTGTTTCTGAAGCAACATGGACACGTGCACATTTCCACGTAGTGTCTGACGGCCTGCCTTCTGCTGTGTTGGAGTGAGTGCTCTCACAGGCCACGCTGAGGCGTGGAACAGAACACAGAGAACTGTCCCAGCTCACACTCCTCCTCACCTGGTGTGGAAGGAATTGTTGCTGGTGCAGTTCTTAGGCTTTTGGTTTACAGTGGAAGTGTGAGTGTGAAGAGCAAAGCTCACTGACTGACAGTGGCATGCATGGGCACACCAGCTGTTGCCTTCTGGTGGGTGGGACTGGGTGGAGCCACCCTTGTTCGTTGGCTTCTTTGGGGGTGGTCCCTAGCTTGTGAAACCTGGGGATGTTTACAGTGCTCATTCACAGGCCCTAAAGAACTCCTCTCTGACCGCTGCGTCCTCTCCTGTCCATCCATGGACTTGGTGACATGTCTGTTAGACTTCCGACTCAACCTTGCCTCTAACAGAAGCATCGTCCCTCGCCTTGCGGCCTCGCTGGCGGCTTGTGCACAGCTGAGTGCCCTAGGTAAATGGCACCATTACAGTTACATCTGTCTTCCTACTTGGAAGAAACCGTCAGACTTCTGATACTTTCTCTCTGCTCATTTCAGCCGCCAGTCACAGAATGTGGGCCCTTCAGAGATTGAGGAAGCTGCTTACAACTGAATTTGGGCAATCAATTAACATTAATAGGCTGCTTGGAGAAAATGATGGGGAAACAAGAGCTTTGGTATGGAGCATTCTAGTACAATTTCTAGATTTGTGACCCTTGGGGAATAAAATGTTGCTTTAGTAGTCTAAACCTCTAAATCGAGAGGAGTTGGGGAGTTTCACATAAGAATAAGGAGGCCTTGGCCCGGTCACGGTGGCTCACGCCTGTAATCCTAGCACTTTGGGAGGCCGAGGTGGGCAGATCACAAGGTCAGGAGATCGAGACCATCCTGGCTAACACGGTGAAACCCTGACTGTACTAAAAATACAAAAAATTAGATGGGCGTGGCAGTGGGCACCTGTAGTCCCAGCTACTCGGGAGGCTGAGGCAGGAGAATCGCTTAAACCGGGAGGTAGAGGTTGGAGTGAGCTGAGATCGCGCCACTGCACTCCAGCCTGGTGACAGAGTGAGACTCCATCTCAAAAAAAAAAAGAATAAGGAGGCCTTTGTCACATCCAGACTTTTCGTATGTTGCAATGTATACTGAGTTCAAGTTGGACTTTGATTTTGTGAAAATCTGTTTCGACAACTGTGAACATAGGATTGTGTTGATTGGACTTTACAATGAGGCTAACTGATGGCCTCCCTTTTATTTTGCTGACTAAAGTAGTCCCTTTTGATCCTACACATGTGAGGAGACAGGCAGCGTTTGTGGGCCAGAGAGGGACTGTTTCTCTGGAAGCAGATGTACTGAAATCAGGACCAAACATTCTGAGATGAGTCTTCAAACTCTTCTTTTTTACTTTAGTATTTATGTTCTTTTAGCTTTTTTCCTGCTTGAGAATTTTGATAAGCGTTTTTTTTTTTTTTTAAGAAGAAATAGTACCAACATAATAAAACATTTGACCATAGAAACAAATGGTCAACCTCCCATGTACCCTGGATTCCCACGATAGAATACCGTTCTGTTTAGAGTTTTACAGGTAGTGCTCTTGCTGCTTTGGTGAAAGGTCTTCCAGAAGCTTTGCAAAGGCAGTTTGAATATGAAGATCCTATTGTGAGGGGTGGCAAACAGCTGCTCCACAGCCCATTCTTTAAGGTAATGTTTGACTTATTTTTTAAAGTGACAATAGAGCTATTTGACTGAAAGAGCCACTGAGAGCTGTCATGTGCAACATGTGTTGTTTTAGGCCTCTGAGGGCAGCTGTAGGTATTGCTGAAGTCAAATATGAAAAAAATTCTCAAGAAATGATCATGTAATCTAAACCCTTAAACCATAAGCCTGTAACTGTTAGCATGCCTTGAGATGCACGGGTGTTCTTGTCACTTGATGCAGGCAACAAGTGTTGTAGCAGTTGTATGGCACGTGGCTAGGAACTGTCAGAGATCGCCACATCACTGATGGTGGCTGTATCCTTTCTGTGCCCCATGGCCATCATCCTGGAATAGGAGGTCCTGCAGAAGGAGCCACAGAAACCTTGGCCTGTTCACTGCATTTCTGAGTGTCCCTGTGTTTGTCATTTTTGGTGCCTGCAGGTACTGGTAGCTCTTGCTTGTGACCTGGAGCTGGACACTCTGCCTTGCTGTGCCGAGACACACAAGTGGGCCTGGTTCCGGAGGTACTGCGTGGCCTCCCGTGTTGCTGTGGCCCTGGACAAAAGAACACCGTTGCCCCGTCTGTTTCTTGATGAGGTATTGCATGATATTTTGGAATCACTTTTGGGATGCAAAAACATTGTTTATTTAGCTATAGTGTAACAAGATGCCAATATTATGAGACACAGAAAAGTTCTGCTTGCCAAGGAATATCAAAGAAAATAACACATAGGTGAAAATGAGTGAACTGACACTGTGAATTTCAGTTAAAGTTTATTTTTAGTGAACTACAGATAGAATGATACTGTCTAGACATTTTTAATATGTTAGACTTGATGCAGTCATTATCGGTTTTGCCCATGAACCATAACATTGCAGTGTTGCTCTTGCCTCATATTTTCAGGCAGGGATTCCTTCTGTCTTTCCTTAGTATTTATCTATTTTATTTGAGATGAGTGTTTGATTTGTAACGTCATAATAATTTTGTTTAGGTGGCTAAGAAAATTCGTGAATTAATGGCAGACGGCGAAAACATGGATGTTCTGCATGAGAGCCATGACATTTTTAAAAGAGAGCAAGATGAACAACTTGTGCAGTGGATGAACAGGTTATTATATTTGAAACAAGCAGTAATGTCGATCGTGAGCGTGAGAGGCTGTGTGCATTGTTCTTTCCTGTGGCAAATGCTCACTTGATGTGTGTTGTAGGCGACCAGATGACTGGACTCTCTCTGCTGGTGGCAGTGGAACAATTTATGGATGGGGACATAATCATAGGGGCCAGCTCGGGGGCATTGAAGGTGCAAAAGTCAAAGTTCCCACTCCCTGTGAAGCCCTCGCAACTCTCAGACCTGTGCAGCTAATCGGAGGGGAACAGACCCTCTTTGCTGTGACGGCTGATGGGAAGGTAAGAGTGCTTTTTCTGTGTCACAGGGTCATTGAGCCTGAGGCAATTGTGGCTAAAGGTGCTGTGTGGTTCTTAGCACTTGCAAGGATCTGTACTAAAACGTTTCTCAGGATTAACAGTACTGTGGTATGCAGGAAGCAGCTAGAGTTCTAAGATATTTTTGTATAATCTTTAAATTAAAAAAAAAATGTTTAAGACAGAGTTTTGCTCTTGTTGCCCAGGCTGGAGTGCAATGGTGTGGTCTCGGCTCACTGCAGCCTCCACCTCCTGGGTTCAGGTGATTCTCCTGCCTCAGCCTCCTGAGTAGCTGGGATTACAGGCACCCGCCACCACGCCTGGCTAACTTTTGTATTTTTAGTAGAGACAGGTTTTCACCATGTTGGCCAAGTTGGTCTCGAACTCCTGACCTCAGGTGATCCGCCCACCTCGGCCTTCCAAAGTTCTGGGATTACAGGCGTGAGCCACCATGCCCGGCAAAAATTTTTTTTTTTTTTTTTTTTTTTTTAAATACGTCATGTATACAAAAGTATTACAATTTTTGTTTGCGTATCACTCATTAGATGTATTTCTTGTTTGCTATTGTAAATACTATCTTTTAAAAAGTGTATTGCTGCTGGCCTGGTGCGGTGGCTCACGCCTGTAATCCCAGCAATTTGGGAGCCCAAGGCAGGTGGATCACCTGATGTCAGGAGTTCGAGACCAGCCTGGCCAACATAGGAAAACCCTGTCTCTACGAAAAATACAAAATGAAGCCAGGCTCAGTGACACGTGCCTGTAATCCCAGCTACTTGGGCGGCTGAGGCAGGAGAATCACTTGAACCTGGGAGGTGGAGGTTGCAGTAAGCCGAAATCACACCACTGCACTCCAGCCTGGGCGACAGAGTGAGTTTCCATGCCCCCCCCCCCCCCCCCCCCAAAAAAAAAAAGATTGCCACTGATATGTAGAAATATTGGATGTTTATATATTGACCTGATGTTTGGGACCTACTTGACTCTCTCCAGTCTAGTGTATCTGAAGATTTCTTGTATCTTCTTTATAGAGTGCCGTAGTCTCTAAATTAATTCTGTTCCTTTCTGTCTAGCGTAACTCTCTTTTATTTTTCCCGTTTGTGTGGGAGAATGGGAGCTCATGGTGCGGGCTGGGGTTGTGGTGTGATTCTGGGTAGGAGTGGGCAGAGGCTCCTGCCTTGATCCAGACTGGAGCAGGCGCAGATGGAGCGTTCCCAGGCTTCCAGTGGGGTTTGAGTAGAAGCCCTTGATCAGATTAGGCATGTTTCCTTCTGTTTCTAGTTATCAGTGGACACTTATTTTTGTTCAACACTCTTTCTATGTGTTTTGAAATGTTCTTTCATAGGTGTTTTCTTTCTTTTTTTTCTTGAGACAGAGTCTCACTCTGTTGCCCAGGCTGGAGTGCAGTGGCGCAGTCTCGGCTCACTACAACCTCTGCCTCCCAGGTTCAAGAGATTCTCCTACCTCAGCCTCCCGAGTACCTGGGAGAACAGGCGCCTGCCACCACGCCCGGCTAATCTTTTTTTGTTTGTTTGTTTTGTTTTTTAGTAGAGATGGGGTTTCACCATATTGGCCAGGCTGGTCTTGAACTCCTGACCTTGTGATCCACCCACCTCGGCCTCCCAAAGTGCTGGGATTACAGGCATGAGCCACCATGCCCGGCCGATGTTTTCTAATGGATTGGTATAGTCAGTTGGATTAATTGGTTTTCTCATATTAAACAAACTTGCATTCTTTGGATA
Source organism: Hylobates moloch (assembly GCF_009828535.3). Classification (NCBI taxonomy): domain Eukaryota; kingdom Metazoa; phylum Chordata; class Mammalia; order Primates; family Hylobatidae; genus Hylobates; species Hylobates moloch. Next base: position 88,974,454 of record NW_026652289.1, on the reverse strand, counting down.
AATCCAGTTTGGTCAGGATATGTATCTGGCTTGTGTTTGTGATTCTTTTGTTTAGATTTTTGGGAGCTCCTGTTCATGAGTGAGATACTCTCATGTAATGTTCTGTCTCACACACGTTTATCGTTTCATAGTTTCTCTGGGTCAGGACTCTGGATGCAGCATACCTCCACCCTCCAGCTCAGAATCTCAGCAGGCTGCAGTCATCTTGAGGCTGTCCCAGCAAGGATTCAGTCCCTCATGGACCTTTGGGCTGAGGCCTCAGTCCCTATGAGCTGTTGGCAGAGCTTCCCCTCACTCAGCCCTTTGCCACATGTCCATAGAGCATCTCACAGCGTGGCAGCTGACTGTCAGCGAGAGCAAGGGAGGTGCAGGAGGGAGCACCAGCAAGAGAGAGTGGAGCAAGACAGAGCCACCGTCCTGTGTAACTGAATCAGAGAAGTGACCACGCTCCATCATTTTTGCCCTATTCTGCTCATCAGAAGTAGGTCATTAAGTCCAGCCCACACTCAGGGAGAGGGAGCTGTAGGCATACTTGGAGATATGCAGGCTTGGTTCTAAACCAACACAATAAAGCAAGTCTCTTCACAAAGCAAGTCACACAAATTTCTTGGTTTCCCAGTGGATATAAAAGTATGTGTATACTATGGTCTATTAAGTCACATCTTCAGGCTCCACTTCTAATTCTAGTTCTCTTGCTGTTTCCACCACATCTGAGGTCACTTCTTCCACTCATGTCGAACCCCTCAAGGTCATCCATGAGGGTTGGAATCCACTTCTTCCAAATCCCTGTTAATGTTGATATTTTCACCTCCTCCCATGAATCACAAATGTTCTTAATGGCATTTATAATGGTGATGGCTTTCCAGAAGGTTTTCAATTTAGCTTGTCCACATCCATTAGAGAAATCTCTGTCTATGGCAGCTATAGTCTTATGAAATATATTTCTTAAATAACAAGATTTGAAAGTCGAAATTACTCCTTGATCCATGTGGCTGCAGAAAAGATGATGTGTTAGCAGGCATGAAAACAACTTTAATCTCTTTGTACATGTTCATCAGAGCTCTTGGGTGACCAGGTACATTGTCAATGAGCAGTAATATTTTGAAAGAAATCTTTTTTTCTGAGCAGTAGGCCTCAGTAGTGGGCTTCAAATATTCAGGGAACCATGCTGTAAACAAATGTGCTGACTTACAGGTTTTGTTCTATTTCTGGAGCACAGTCAGAATGGAGTTAGCATAATTCTTAAGGGCCCTAAGATTTTCAGAATGGTCAATGAGCATTGACTTCAACGAGTTCAACTAATACAGTCACCAGCTGCATTAGCCCCTAACAAAAGATTTGAAGCTTTGAAGGTAAACACTGACTTTTCTCTAGCTATGAAAGTCCTAGATGGCGTCTTCTTCCGATCAACCGTTGTTCCATCTACGTTGAAAGCCTGGTGTTTAGTGTAGCCACCTTCATCACTGATCTTGGCTAGATCTTCTGGGTAACTTGCTGCAGCTTCTACATCAGCACTTGCTACTTTACCTTGCACTTTTATGTTATGAAGATGGTGTCTTTCCTTAAACCTCAGGAACCAATCTCTGCTACCTTCAGACTTCCTTCTGCAGCTGTCTCACGTCTCTTAGCTTTCATGGAATTGAAGAGAGTTAGCAAGCTCTGGATTAGGCTTTGGCTTAAGGGAATGTTGTATCCGTTTTGATCTTCTGTCTATGCCAGTCAAACGTTGTCTATATCAGCAATAAGACTGTTTTGCATTCTTATCATTTGTGTGTTTACTAGAGTTGCACTTAATTGTGCTTCAAGAACTTTTTCTTGGGTAACTGGTGCAAGAGGCCTAGCTTTCAGCCTGTCTTGGCTTTCAACATGCCTTCCTCACTAATCTTAATCATTTCTAGCTTTTGACTTAAGTGAGAAATATGCAACTCTTCCTTTCACTTGAACTCTTAGAGGCTACTGCAGGGTTTTTAAGTGGCCTGATTTCAATAAGTTGTGTCTCAGGGACACAATAGGGAGGTCTGGGGAGAGGGAGAGAGATGGGAGAACAGCTGGTTGGTGGAGCAGTCAGAACATACACAACATTTATCATTTAAGTTCACCATCTTCTATGGGTGTGGTTTGTGGTGCCTCAAAACAAGTACAACAGTAACATCAAACATTACTGATCACAGATCATCATAACAGATAAAATAATAATGAAAAAGTTTAAAATATTGCAAGGATTATCAAAACGTGACATAGAGACAGTAAGTCAGCACATGCTGGTGGGAAAATGGCACGGATAGACTTGATCAGTGTAGGGTTGCCACAGACCTTCGGTTTATAAAAAACAGTATCTGCGAGGTATAGTAAAGCGAGGCACAGTCAAATGGGGTGTGCCTGTATACAGGAGCACGCGTATTTGGAAGCAGGGGTCATTGTGAACCGTGTTAGAGGCAGACTGCTAGCACAGGTGTCGAAGTGGTCTAGCCTCATAAAAAGGTTTGAAATATAGCCCCTCTTTGTCAATTCTCAGGAGAATTCTATTTCTTTTCGTTGTTTCTCTGGTTATTTTAACATATGTACTTAAAAACCTAAATTGTATTTTCCCCTCCTCCCAATCAGTGACCCCTTGTTACCCAGTGTTTGGGTTCCAACCTATTCCTCTCTGCCATAGACATGATTGTTGTTGTTTTGGTTGTTTTATATGGACCGTGGTTTTTTTTTGGACTTAGCCAAATGTTGCACATCTTTGCTTACTATCATTTCTTCCCATCATTTGTTACGTCTCAGATCTTATAAAATCATTTCCTTCTCCTTTATCATTTTCAATTTACTTTAGTGAAATTCTTTTGTTGATTAATTCTGATTGTTTGTTTCAAAATATCTTTATTTTGTCCTTTTTCTAGGGTAGGGGTTGGTAAGTACTTTCTGTAAAGGGGATAACAGTATTTTCAACTTTGGGCCATATGGTCTCGGTTGCAACTACAAAAGCAGCCATGGACATATTATAAATGAGTGGGTGTGGCTATGTTCCCATAAAACTTCATTTACTGAAACAAATGATGGGCCTGATTTGGTCCATGGGCCATAATTTGCCAACTCCTCTTGTAGTTATGAATTCTCAGGGACAAGCCTCTGTCTCCCTGTCAGTGCTGAGGCTGAGAAGGGCAGCTTTCTGTGTTGTTCTTAATTTCTTATTCACAGGCACTGAGGGGCAACCCTTTGGAGCCCCACTTTCTACAGGAAGTCCTTGGAGGCGCGCTGTATTACCCTGTGCACCCCAGAGCCTCACACCCTCCCCACCAGAAGCTGGCTTTGGGGGTGGGACTCGTTTATCCACCTGAGTTTGGGTTTCACTTCCTGCGTTGGCCTTTGTGGCTTCCTTACTATTATGTCAGTGCAGCAGCACGTTTGAAAGATGTCTAAAACAGCATGGAACAGCATTTAGGTTTTTATCAGGAGGGATGTTTGCCTTCATTTGGAAAACGGCAGTCTGATTGCGTGTGTGTGTGTGTGTGTGTGTGTGTGTGTTTTTAAATTAATCATTTTTTAAAAATTAATCATAGATGTTTTGTGTCCTAAAACATTCCCACTTAGATAAAAAAAAAAAAAGGACGTTTTTTTCCCGTGTGGTTTATATGCTGCCCTGCTGAAATATTAAAATGTATTTGTGTTCTTTTATGGCTATGTTTTTGTAGCTGTTACTGTCAGAGATTTGCATATAGTAGATAATTAAATTGTTTTTTGCTTTTCTTGGTGTTAATTGTAGTTGGTATTCTACACAAAAATGGAAGAGCTTCCAGGGAGAAGACCTTGTTTTCACAATATGTTTTCTGAATTTGGAATTTCTAATAGTCATGTTTTTATTTCATTTCTAGAACTTTGATAGAGCATGTATAAAGCCATAAACTTATATTCCAGAGATTTTTAACTTTAAATTTTATTTCTATGTGGTAAAAATGTCTAAAGCATGGATTGGATTTATGAATTACTAAATTTAGGGGATGTTGAGATTAAAAACTGATGTTGCTATTGCTTTTTCTTTTATTAGCTGTATGCCACTGGGTATGGTGCAGGTGGCAGACTAGGCATTGGAGGGACAGAGTCAGTGTCTACCCCAACATTACTTGAATCCATTCAGCATGTGTTTATTAAGAAAGTAGCTGTGAACTCGGGTGGAAAGCACTGCCTTGCCCTGTCTTCAGAAGGAGAAGTTTACTCTTGGGGTGAGGCAGAAGATGGGAAGTTGGGGCATGGCAACAGAAGGTATGATGTGAAAAAGTTATTTCAACATTCTATTTGTCTTTTTGTTTGTTTTAATGCTGGTACAATCTATTGGCGCTTTGTTTTTCAAGGCAACATTTACAATAATCTGCTCAAACTAAATAATGTTAATGACTCATTTGGCAGAAATAGTTTTATGTCCCAATATGAAGGCTTACCCGTATGATTCCTCTGTTGAGAGGAAGAAAAAGTCAATTCTGAGTTTTTGATTTCAAGTACTAAGTAAGCGTTTTTTTGCCCTTCTCCCTTAAATCATCCACTGAATCACATTTGGCATTTTGTGTAACATGCGTGATACTAAAACTGCAAATACAGAGGAAATGGCAGGGGTGAGGAAGAAAGAACACACAGTTGACACGATTTTTTAAACAAATGAACCAAACTCACAAGTTTTAAAAAATTAATGAGAACTACCAGCCAGATTGGAGTAACAGGGGCCTTCTTATTCCTAGGAATAACTAAACCACCATATAAAATATATTGAACAGGTCTGGTGTGGTGGTTCATGCCTGTAATCCCAACACTTTGGGAAGCTGAGATGGGCAGATTGCTTGAACTCAGGAGTTCAAGACTAGCCTGGGCAACATGACGAAACCCCATTTCTACAAAAAATAGAAAAAAAATTAGCCAGATATGGTGGCACACACCTGTAGTCCCAGCTTCTCGGGAGGTGGAGGTTGCAGTGAGCCGAGATTGCACCACTGCACTCCAGCCTGGGGGACAGAGCGAGACTATGTTTCAAAAAAAAAAAAAGGAAAAAATAATTTGGCAAACTCCAACATCCATTTCTGATAAAAACTCTGAGTAGTCTAGGAGTGAGAGGTCTCTTCCTTTACCTGATAAAGGGCATCTCTGTTAACCTAGAGCTTAGATTGTAGTTAATGGCAACAGACCAAAAGTTTTCCCCCTGAGTTCAGGATTGAGGCAAGGATGTCTGCTGTCACCACTTCCCTTCAACATTGTGCAACAGGTTTAGTAAGTGCGGTACAGCAGTGCAAAGAAATCAAAGGCATCTAGATTGAAAAGAGAATTAAAACTGTCATTTTTGCAGAAAACATTGTTTATGCAGAGAACCTGGTGGTATTTACAAAAAGCTACTAGAATTGATAAGTGAGGCTAACAGTGTTGTGGGATAGAAGGTCAATAAATAAAAGTTACTTGTATGTCTATACATATACATATACATAACCAGAAAGTGAAATTTTAAAATACCACTTATGATACCCTCTCCCAGAATTGAAAAACTATGGGATAAATCTGACTCAAAAATGTGAATGACCCTATAGACAGAAGACTACAAAGTATTGCTGAGATAATTTTTAAAAAACCTAAAGTTGTGAAGGGGCATGCTGTGTTCATGGAGCAGAAGAGTCAGTATTGTTAATTTGCCGGTTATCCTCAAATCTATAGATGCAACAGCTTCCCAATCAAGATTTCTATAGAAATTGATAAGCAGAGCATAAAATGTATATGGAGATGCAAATGGCCTAGAATAGTCAAATCGACTTTGAAAATGAGGAAAAGGTCGGAAGACTTGCACTACCTGACTTAAGCCTCATTTATAGTTGCAGTAAACAACATGGTTTGGTGCTGGCAAAAAGAGAGAGACAGATAGATCAATGGAGCAGAATAGGGAATCCAGAAACTGGCTGGCAAATACTGACAAGACGAGTGTGGAAAAATGAAACTAGACTTCTCACAATTTCTAGTGCACAGTTTATACGAGTGCACAGCCAATTCATTGGAGGAAAGATACTCTTTTCAACAAGTGGTTTTGAATAATTGGAGAGCCTATGGCAAGAAATGAACTTAGATTCATTCTTTACACTATATCCAAACATTAATTCAAAATGAACCATAGTCATGAATGTAAAATGCAAAACTAAAAAGTTCTGGAAGAAAACATGAGAAAATTTTTTGACTTTAGGTCAGAAAAGATTTTTAGATTGAACTCCAAAAGCATGATTCATGAAAGAAAAAATGTAACTTGGACTTTATAAAAATTATGAACTGTTCTTCAAAACACACTATGAAGAGATTGAAACCACAAGCTGGGAAAGGATATTCACAATCATATAATCTGACTAAGGTCTGATAGCCAAAATATATAAAGAACTTCTTTCAAAACCTAATAAGAAAACAAAAAGTTTGTTATCAGTAGTCACTATATTATAGACTAGTGACATTCATATGTTAACACTCCTTAAATGAATTGTTAATTCATAGTGGGGGTGAGGTGCAAACTTTCCTTATAGGGCCAGATGGTAACTATTTTAGGAGTTGCATATGATTCTTTTTTTTTTTTTTAAACCCACTAAAATGTAAAACCTGTTCTCAGCTCATAGGCCTTTGAAAAATGGGCTGTGCTTCGAACTTGGCACAGTATGTGTGGTCACTTTCCAGCCTCTGAGTCAGAGCTGGGGAAGCCCTGTCCTCTGGCCTTGTACAGGAAGGAGGTAGGAAGTGGTGACCTTTTGAGTTCAGGTCTGAATGATTCTCCTTGATTGATTTAACAATTAACTGATTAGGAAGGTGTAGATTGAGAGGTATTTAATACACTGAAAAATGTTTAAGAATAAAAATATATTTCCATTATATTTGGTGACTTTTTTGCAGTCCGTGTGACCGCCCTCGTGTCATTGAGTCTCTGAGAGGAATTGAAGTGGTCGATGTTGCTGCTGGTGGAGCCCACAGCGCCTGTGTCACAGCAGCTGGGGACCTGTACACGTGGGGCAAAGGCCGCTACGGCCGGCTGGGGCACAGTGACAGCGAGGACCAGCTGAAGCCAAAGCTGGTGAGGAGGCGCCGTGTGCAGAGGCCGGAGGCTGCACGCTCCTCACTGCTGCTGTTGGATGGGGGCAGCTTGCCACCATCGTTATGATTTTAAAATTCCAAAGTATTTCCTGTTCTAGATTTTTTTGGTTTTAGGGTTGTTGGTCATAGCCCCATTTACAATTAGATGTTCTTTCTGGTGGAAATAAAAACCATCTTGGTACATATTTCTTTCATGAGTCATTTAAACAGGATAGTATGTGAAATATCCTTTTCTTTGTAATGGTAAATATTGCTTGGGGTCTAAGAAAAATGCTTTGGCTTCTAGAAGGCCCACTGAATTTTTGGGTGCAAGAAGTGAATAAACAGCCTTCATGGTGATGTAGGGTTGGCTCATCAAAGACGCTAATACCTCCTCCTGCGGTTTAGATGCATGTAGTTCAAGTAGATGAAGGTGCTTTCTCTTGTCTTATAGGATTTTAGAAATCACCTCTTTGTAAAGGCTTAAAACAGGTACCCCCATAAAAAAAGAACGGCAGTGTTGTGAAGCCAATCCTGTGACAAGCCTTCTTATGTTGTGCTCGGCCAACCCAAGTCCCTTTTCTCTGAAGGTGGAGGCGCTGCAGGGCCACCGTGTGGTTGACATCGCCTGTGGCAGCGGAGACGCCCAGACCCTCTGCCTCACAGATGACGACACTGTCTGGTCCTGGGGGGACGGGGACTACGGCAAGCTCGGCCGGGGAGGCAGCGATGGCTGTAAAGTGCCAATGAAGGTATTTCCCATTCTTGCCATGCCCAGTGCTCTCCCAGCTCACTGCAGTCAGGAGTACCCAGGGGCCCTCTGGGAAAACACAGCCGCAGAGCCACCATTACTGTCCCCACTGTGTGCTCCTTAGGAGCACTTTAACCTCCTCTTTACCTTCTTTCCAGTAAATATAACGGGTAATTTGGTTAGAAAGTGTGTGGAAGTCCTAGAGGGAGTAAGGTGTTTCATGCGCTATGTGCGTTCTCTTGAGAAGTGGATGGGGTGATCCGGGCACTGTGGAACCTCCTGGTTTCTAGCATGTAGGCCTGTCTCAGGGAACGGTATCACATGGCTCACACTCTCTCAGTTTACAGTGGTGTGGAGTTGCCACGGCATGCGCTTGGGGTGCCAGTGCTTGCTAAAGGGACTGCATCTGGGTTAGCCGGGGCCACCTCAGGTGAGTGAGGAGCAAGAGCAGGGCCTGCGCAGTGCCCAAGTCCTGCAGTCCTGGTGGGGTCGGCGGCTCTGCTCCACGCAAGCCTGGGGGCTCCAGGCAATTTCTTATCTTTGCCAGAATGTCTTTGGCTCTTGTGAATGGGTGGCTGGTACGTGGTTCAGATCCTGCACATGCTGCTCAGTGACCTCAGTGCGTGCACACCACACTGCCGTGTAGCCCAGGTGCTCTGCTGGGTACGTGGAGCCTGGCGCTGTGAACGTGTCTCTGCCTGACCTCCTCTCTTGTGGGGCTGTGGGGGTTGCAGGTGTGGCACAGGTGCCTCTGGAGCAGACCCTCACCAGTGGCATGCGTCAGAGGCCCCTCCTTGTGGGAAAGAGCCTGGGCTTTGCAATTCCAAGGGTGAGGATGCTGGGCATCAGAGGGGCTGGAGCAGGACGTCCCGATGCCATTGTGGTAGGGTCAGACACCAGGGCCCTACCACATTGTCTCATTTAGAGAATGAAGTCAGTTTTAATTGAGTTCAGAATTGAATATGAGAACTTATGTATGGGAGCAATCACAGAGGTCATGAGGAGCAGCTTGTGGGATAGGGAAAGGGTTGGCTGGCAAGTGTGCAGTGTGGAGGGTGGGTGGGGCCCAGTGCTCTTGGCCATCCCTCCCCTTGCCTGCTGCTCCTCCCCCCACAGGCCTGTGCTCTGAGAGGGCTGGGGCAGGTGAGGAGAGACACAGGGATTGCTGGAGTACGGTGCTGCTGCACAGAGAAGCAAGGCTGGGGGAGGCCATTCTGGGGAGAGAGGCTTGCAGGCCTCACCTGCAAAGCTCCCATTTCTGGGGCCATGTGCTGGGTCCCACCGGGCCACAGTGTGCCAGCAGGCGTGCTGTCAGTCACTGTCCCGCCTGCCTCCTGGGAGTGCTGAGATTAAGTGGAATATGATTTTAAGTTGCACTAATTATTCATCATGGGTACAAGTTTTCAGAATTCCTACTAGATGTAGTTAAATCTCAGTGTGGTTATAGCAGTCGGCAGGGGCCTTGATGCTGTCTGTCTAATTGAACCTTTTACCCTTCTAGATTGATTCTCTTACCGGTCTTGGAGTAGTTAAAGTGGAATGCGGATCCCAGTTTTCTGTTGCTCTTACCAAATCTGGAGCTGTTTATACCTGGTATGCAAGATTCTGTTTGTTTAAACCCCTAAAACCAGATTTTAATCGGGGTATGTGCACCACCTTTTCATGGATGGGAATGTAGCTTCTGCAGCAGGCTATGGTTGTGTCCTGAAGAGCAGAGGCTGCCCAGGAGGCTGGTCAGAGTGGTCAGTGAGATCACCTTGCCCCATAATTTCCATGCTTCCTTTGTGTGCAGGGGCAAAGGCGATTATCACAGGTTGGGCCATGGATCGGATGACCATGTTCGAAGGCCTCGGCAGGTCCAAGGGTTGCAGGGGAAGAAAGTCATCGCCATCGCCACTGGCTCCCTGCACTGTGTGTGCTGCACAGAGGATGGTAGGTGGGGGCTCGGTGCCGCAGGACTGAGGCCTGTGAATCTAAGAGGGTTGAGCATGAATGACATGCGCAGCCTTAAAAGGGGGCACAGGCCAGGCGTAGTGGCTCACGCCTGTCATCCCAGCACTTTGGGAGGCTTAGGCGGGCAGATCACGAGGTCAAGATACCGAGACCAGCCTGGCCTACATGGTGAAACACCATCTCTACTAAAAATACAAAAATTAGCTGGGCATGGTGGTGCACACCTGTAATCTCAGCTACTCAAGAGGCTGAGGGAGGAGAATCACTTGAACCCGGGAGGTGGAGGTTGCAGTGAGCCAAGATCGTGCCATTGCACTCCAGCCTGGCAACAGAGCAAGACTGCTTAAAAAAAAAAAAAAAAAAAAAAAAAAAAAGAGGCAAAGGCTGGGGCTTAATACCGTGTCCTGAGAGTCTATCTGCAGTCAGCAGGGCTTTGGCCCTGTCATCTTCAGCCTCTGCTGTTAAACCTGTGAATGAGTTCTATTTATTACTTATTACTGGGCTGTGCAGAACAGAGCTAGCAGTCAGCCTGAGACGTGTCCTTAGACCTGCTACAGGCTTGGCCCTCTGCTGGTGTCTGGCAACCTGGGTTTCGGGAGGGCTCCCCTGCTCCCTAGGTGGTGAGTGTGGTTCCCTGTGCCTGAACTGTTCATACAAGTGACGTGGTCTTTGCTGAAACCTGCTTTCCTTGTTCTGGAACTTGGTACGCGCCAGGCATGGGGTGCCCGTGTGATCAGCCCTGATGGAAACCCTGGACCTGGAGTCTCTACCCAGCTTCCCGGCAGACAGCACCTGACACGGCTCGGTGCCGGGGCAGTTAAGCTCGTCCTGTGTGGCTCCTGTGGGAGACGACTCTGGAAGCTTGCTCCTGGTTCCCCCACTGCTTTGCCACAGGTCCCCATCCTCGTGCTGATCTTACTCTGTGTCCTCTTGCCATAATACACTGTAACTGTGAGCAGAAGTGTATGCTGAGTCTTGTAAGTTGTGCTGGAGGAGAATCATGAGCGTGGGGGCGGTCCGAAGAACTCTGACACAATGGTGAAACAGACTTTTCAGGTCAAATGAAGTTTGTGAATCAGCTGACTTGATGATATGGAGATTATTTTGGATTATTTAGTGGGCCCAGTGTAATACACAGATCCTTTAATCAGAAAAGAAAGCAGAAGAGTCAGTCAGAAATGTGACTGTGGAGGTAGTAGAAAGATTGTCAAAGTCTGAGAGCTCTCTACCGCTCCGTTGCTGGCTTTTGTGGAGGAACAGGGCTGGGGAATGGGGTGGCCCATGGAATCTGGGAATAGCTCAGCCAGCAAGGAACCTGGACCTCAGTCCCACAGAGAACTGAGCTGTGTCTGAATGAGCAAGGAAACTCTCCCTGGGGCCTCTGGGAAGGGAGACCCATGCGAGACTTCTCACCTGCAGAGCAAAAGGATCTTAAGTGTGTGTTGTTTAAGCCAGCTGGGCAGTGGGGATGTGTTATGGCAGCAGTGGAAGACATGGGCGCCATCTTTCATTAACATGGCCTTCCCACAAACTGTGCTCCTTGTTAAAGCCTTTGGTGAATTATATAAGCATGCACCCTTTAATCATTTCATTGAGGGAAGAGGCTCATGGATGAATGAGCAACTTCTGTGGCCTGTAGTGGAAGGACATTGTAGTTCTTGATCCAGAACTTTTTATTTGATTTATTTAATTCTTTTAAATTTTGAGACATACCACAGTTGGAAGCAAACCAGTTAGAAGTACATTACCTAGAACTTCCTTATCCCAGTCCACATGAGAGTGAGTTGTTGTCCTGCTGCCGCATCCTGAGCTTTTCAGTGTGTTTCCCACAAACAGGAAGGCTCGTCCTGCCAGCCAGTTCACACTCCCCCACCCCGCCTGACGCCCATGCCCATTCGCAGCACACTGCCCGCCAGTCAGCTAGCAAGGTGTATCCTCTGTCCCGTGACACTCCCTCAGTGCCTGGCATCATCGTTTCACTTCCTCAGTCTTCCTGGGCCTCTTGCAACTTGACACCAGTTACTTTGTAGCACATTCTTCTGTCTGGGTTTTTTTCTGATGTTTCTGCATCAGATTGTGTGTCTTTGATCGTCACAGTTCATCCTTGCAGGTGACATGCAGTTTGTCCGCTTGCTGATGATGCTCACTACAGTTGCTTGGTTACGTTGTTGTCTGCCATGCTTTTCACTGTGAACATTCTTTGTAATTAACAAGTATTTAGTAGGGACATCCTGAATCTATTTAAATATTCCTTTCTCATGCAGCTTTGAATCAATTCATGTATTTGTTTTATCTGAGTGGGAATCATGGATCCTAATATATTCATTTTCATAAAGTCTTTTCCTATTTATTTTGATGCTCTAGTTGTGCTCTATTTGGCTGGATCTGCCCCCTTTTCTTGTGTCCCCGTTGTCTGGGAGTACTTCCTTGCTCTGGCAGAAGAGGAAGATTAGCCTCCTCTTGTTCCCTCCATGCCCCATGCCTCGACCTGGCCATTTCTCCAAGGAGCCCTGGCGTCTGTGGAGGAGAATGGCCTTGAGAAGACAAGGTCTGGATGATGAGTGTGCTCGTTGCTATTGAGGCATTACCGCTCCCCAGGCCTCCTCAGTGGACAAAGCCAGGGAATAGTAATGTTAACAATAATCTGGTTTAGGTTTGATGTTTCCTCCTGGATCTGCATGTGTGTTGAAAACTGTGAGTTCCCACCAGTATCCCCAGGTCCAGTTTGGATCCACAGGGTTCATTCCAGTTTTCTCTTGGCAACCTTGCAGCTCCTTTCTCTCCTGGTGATTTGGCCACTCCCCCGCTGCGTAACCAGCATCTCATCCTCCCCTGTGTGGCTCCTCCCCTCTCATGTGGGGGTCTTGGCTGACTCCCCTCGCAGCTAGCACCTGGGTGGAAGCCCTCCTCACTCTCGTGGACTCATTCCCTATGCCTGGCTGCATCTGCAGAGACACCCTCCTCACCTTGTGTGTGCGACACCCACCTCGTGGCTTTAGGACCAACCTGTGGAGAGCAGGCAGGGGCAGGAGACAAGTACACTGCCTTTGACCATGCAGGCATCACACCTCCCAGACACGCGAGGAGTCTCTGGGTTTGACGATCCTGATGTGTCTCCAGAGAACATGAGCCTTGTTTCCATCCTGGTCACCAGGGACATTGCCTGAGAATATTTTCCGGTGATATTTCTTGGTTGAGGTCCAACACGGTGCACTGAAAAGTGTGATGATTCTTGTGAATGGTGAATCTTATGTTTAGGATATGAACAGAAACTGCATGGTTTTTTTTCATGTTATTTTTTAAATTTATTTCAACAAGTTTTTGGGGAACAGGTGGTGTTTGGTTACATGAATAAGTTCTTTAGAGGTGATTTCTGAGATGTGGGTGCTCCCATCACCCAAGCAGTGTACACAGTACCCAATGTGTAGTCTCTTATCCCTCACTCCTCTCCTACCCTTTCCCCCGAGTCCCCAAAGTCCATTGTGTCATTCTTATGGTGTTGCATCTTCATCGCATGAGAACATATGGTTTGGTTTTCCGTTCCTAAGTTACTTAGAATAATGGTCTCCAGTCCCATCCAGGTTCCTGTGAATGCCATCATTTCATTGCTTTTTATGGCTAGTAGTATTCCATGGTGTATATATACCACATTTTCTTTATCCATTCATTGATGGATGGGCTCTGGAGCTGGTTCCATATTTGTGTAATTGCAAATTGTGCTGCTATAAACATGCGTGTGCAAGTGCTTTTTCAAATAATGATGTCTTTTCTTCTGGGTAGGTACCTAGTGGTGGGATTGCTCGATCAAATGGTAGATCTACTTTTAGTTCTTTGAGGAATCTCCACACTTTTCCATAGTGGAGCATGGAAAATGCTTTCCATCACAAGGCATTTTCACAGGTAGCTTGTTGTTAGTTTTTATCGCCCTCTAGTGGGGGAAAATCTCAATGTGTTGTACTGGTTTCTGTTCCTACCAGCAGTATATGTTCCCTTTTCACCACATCCATACCAACATCTATTATTTTTTATTCTTATTTTATTATGGCCATTCTTGCAGGAGTGAGGTGGTATCACATTGTGGTTTTGATTTTAAAAACATAGATTTTCAGGTGGCTCACTAAGTCAGGAGTTCAAGACCAGCCTGACCCACATGGTGAAACCCTGTCTTTACTAAAAACACAAAAATTAGCTGGGCATGGTGATGCGTGCCTGTAAGCCTAGCTACTCAGGAGGCTGAGGCAGGAGAATCGCTCGAACCCGGGAGGCGGAGGTTGCAGTGAGCTGAGATCGCACCACTGCATTCCAGCCTGGGCGACAGAGTGAGACTCCGTCACAGTGGTTCATGCCTGTAATCCCAACACTTTGGGAGATGAGGTGGGAGGATCACTTGAGCTGGGGAGGTTGAGGCTGCAGTGAACCGTGATCATGCCAGTTTACTCCAACCTGGGCAACAGAGTGAGACCCTGTCTCAAAAAGTATAAAAAAACAGACTTTTCCTTTTCTGTTTCACATGCAAGAGCAATTTGAAATGTTAGGGGTATTGCTATCTGTTTTAATATTTGATGGATTTGGGATGTTTGGGATATTGCTATCTGTTTTAATATTATTCTGATGGAGAACTGCTGCTGTTCATGCCTAGTCCTGAGAACTAGCACTGTTGGAGGCTTAAGACCAGAGTCCTGTGCCTCTCACTAGAAGAGGCCTGGTGGCCAACAAGGGCTGTGGAGAGTCCTGGGAAGTACACTTGCCTCTTTGGATGTGTAATTAGCATGTATTCATGTTTAGGTCATACATAAAGCAGACATACACGTCTAGGTCATATGTAAAGTTGACAACTAGGTCAACACCAGCTGAAGGGCAGGGAGCGTTGGTACTGTGTGTGATGGGAAGACATTGGCAGCCATGCATTTGTTGGCCCTAGTATACAGGTTCTGATTCTAAATGCACTTCATTCAGGTGAGGTTTATACATGGGGCGACAATGATGAGGGACAGCTGGGAGACGGAACCACCAATGCCATCCAGAGGCCTCGGTTGGTAGCTGCCCTTCAGGGTAAGAAGGTCAACCGTGTGGCCTGTGGCTCAGCACATACCCTCGCCTGGTCGACCAGCAAGCCCGCCAGTGCTGGCAAACTCCCTGCACAGGTGAGTCCAGGCAGGTTGGGTGGGTCGGGGGCAAGCAAAGTGTGCTGCTGTCACATGCTGCATCCTGTCATTGTGTGTTTACAGAGGCTTCTCGGTGAAAATAATTCAGGCTCAGTAAATGTTAACCAAACAGTGCAGTTAAGAACCTTGATATTTGGCTGGTTGTGGTGGCTCACGCCTGTAATCCCAACACTTTGGGAGGCCGAGGTGGGCAGATTGCCTGAACTCAGGAGTTCGGGACCAGCCTGGACAACATAGCAAAACCCTGTCTCTACAAAATTAGCCGGGCATAGTGGCATGCACCTGTAGTCCCAGCTACCTGGGAGGCAGAGGGCTGAGGTGGGAGGATCACTGGAGTCTGAAAGGTCCAAGCTGCGGTGATTGCACCACTGCCCTCTTATCTGGGTGACAGAGTGAGACCCTGTCTCAAAAGAACCTTAATGTTCATGCCAGCCAATATTCTGTGTGTACAGTGTGTATCACCTTCTATATCTTATAACCACACCAAACTGTTCCACACCAAACTGTTCTGACAGTACATGCCTCACATTTCTTAGTAAATATATTCGTATAGACTAATTTTTTTTTACAGTCAAACTGGACAGAATATTATTTTAAAAGCAGCACAGTGAGGTTTTGCAAACCAAACTCAGACACCATAGTGCTTCTCTGTTTTTGAAACAATTGTTTTCAGAATCCTTAATGGATGCCACACTGTGGCCCCCCTGTGCCTTTGGTGCCTGAGGGGCTGAAGGCCGTTTCTGTGTTCCAGGTCCCCATGGAGTACAATCACCTGCAGGAGATCCCCATCATCGCGCTGAGGAACCGCCTGCTGCTGCTGCACCACCTCTCCGAGCTCTTCTGCCCCTGCATCCCCATGTTCGACCTGGAAGGCTCGCTCGACGAAACTGGACTCGGGCCTTCTGTTGGGTTCGACACTCTCCGAGGAATTCTGATATCCCAGGGAAAGGTATTCGAGTGGCAGTCTTTGCTGTAGGGGAAACTGGTGTCTGCAGTACATGTAACCCAACAGAATTCCTATACTGGGCATAGAACACATAGAATTCAGCTCATTCAGCAAATGTTCACCGAATGCCTCCTGCATGCAGGCTCTGTTCTGGGTACTTTATATCAATGAGAAAACAGACAAAAATCTCTTCCTTTTTGGAGTTTATATTAAAAGCAAACAGTAAGATGCTGCACCTCTCCTTCATAATCTCTGCCTCTCACTGCTCCAGAAGGATGAGGTGGGGCCTTCATAAACTAAGCCTTTGTTCCTGCGGTCCTTCTCTGCCTGCCTGGCCATGTGGCATTATGGCAAGTCCCCACTGACACAGGAAGGCCGGCGATTGGGCTGTTTCTCTCATGATGTCCAGCAGAGGGGGCCAGGAGTCACAGATAGCTTACCTCGAAGGTCCGTGCCTGAATGTGTAGAGATTGCTGGCCAAGTGAGAATTAACAGGTGGTGAGCAATACAGTCATGAGTGAGGGCATCTGAAAGTCCCCAGGCAGGTTTTGACCTGTAGATGTTGCTAATAATTGGAGCTTTCCAGAAGTTGGGTTTCTGGCAAGCAGCTTGACAAGATGATCTCGAAGGGGCTAATTACCATACGGTAGGGGCATGTCTGTATAGGGAAAAGTTATAGAATTAGATTGAGGACCACTAATCCTGATTGTGATTCTCTAATGTATTTTGATGTCAAATATTATGGCCCATTCTTAGTGATTTAATCAAATTGCGATGTTTTGGAATCCTGTCCCAGCAGGTTACTTTTTAAAGACTGGCTTTGTTTCCGCCTGGCTAGAACGATTTCTGCTGAACAGGACTGGTACATTCATTTTACTTTCACGTGTGCCTGAGGGTGGAAGTGGTCAGGCTTGTGTTTAATGGAAAGACCATCTCTCTGATGAGAGAGGCAGAAGAAATCGTGGGCAGGTAAAATGGATAGGATGGATAGGAAACGTAATTTCAATTACTGTTCAATAATAAAAAGTAGCAAATGATTAATTTTACCTTCTTTTTTTAATCCTTCAAAGTGGTGATGATAATAGGCAGTGCAGAGGAAAAAAACCTTTCTTTGTAGGGAGTAGAAAAGTGAGAGACAGGGCACGTCCCACCTGGCCCTGTGCGAGCGTTGTGCAGGCTGTGAGCGGGGCACGGATGGGAGCTGGCATGTGGTAGGAGAGCGCTGCGCAGCAGCATCTGGCACCTGCTGGGGCTGCAGGAGAGCAGGGGAGTGCTGAGGGCATCTGAAAGGTACCTCTGGTCAGGGAGTGTGCAGGCAGCCTCAGTTCTGGTCCTGGGTATGGTGAGGATCGGCCTCAAAGAGTGGGTGTTACTACTCCCGGTCCAGAGCACCAAAACGGACTCTCCAGGAAGGTGGGCGGGCTGGTGACTGGGAGGAGAGGGGAGTGCTCCTGTGAAGGGGGAGCTGCACTGAGGTCCAGGCAGGGCCCGTGGGAGCAGGATGAGTCTGGGCTGTGCGAGAGGCATAGGGCTGGGGTGCCTCCAGGATACCCTTTCTGGGTCTCCTCTGGCGCTTGGGGCCCTCACCTCCTGCCTTCAGGGCTTGGAGTTCTTAGGCTTTGAGCTGGGCAAGGGCTCAGCCTCCACTGAGGGACCCTTGTGCTCCCACAGCCCACCCCTAACTGAAAGAAGGCACGATTGCCTACTGGGCCAAGAGAGCTGAGACCCCTGTTGACCTGTCTCCTCCCTTTCCATTGGCACGACTGCGTGCTGCATCCTGTGCCCTTTCCCCACGGGCATGGCCGACCTGCTCACTCCTGGGGAATGGCTGGGTCCTCACTGTGGTGCTCATGTTTGGCCACGCCCTGCTGTCTTCACCCCAGGCACTCCCGATTTCTTTTAGTGTGATCACAGCCAGGACCTTGTTCCCCTCCCTGGTCTGTCTTTTCTGTCCCGACCCAAGGTCTGGCTGGCTCCATGGCGCTCCCTGGCCCTGTGGCTGCTGTGTGGCAGTCAGTGGTTTAACATCAGTCCCTGCCACTGGTGGACTTGATGTTTGGCAGGGAAACCTTGACTTCGAGACCTGAGTCAGAGCAGGTGCTTGCCAGGCCCAGCCCTCCCTGTTCTGTGCCCTGTGTGTGCTGGGCTCTTCCAGCCTGCAGAACGCTGCTGGGTGGAGGTAGTTTCCTGAGGGACCTGCCTCTTGCCTGGCCATTGGCACTACCTGCCCGGCCGTCTGTCCCCATGCGCTTCAGTGCCAGCCTGTTCCCCTGCACCCTCGCAACTTGAGAAAAGGGAACTGGCAGTTTTCTGTCCTTAGGAAGGTCTTCAACACTGATTTTAAACAAAATTATGTGATGATTTCTTCAGGAGTGATGCTTTCCACATCAGATTCTAAATTTTGTCTGTTTGATGTGTTTTAGGAGGTGGCTTTCCGGAAAGTAGTACAAGCAACTATGGTGCGCGATCGTCAGCATGGCCCCGTCGTGGAGCTGAACCGCATCCAGGTATGGCCCCGTTGTAGAGCTGAACCACATCCAGGTAGCACATGGAGATTGCTCTCCGAGTCTGACAGCCTTAGAAGTGACGCTTTCGTGGGTGCCTGGGCCGGGATGAGAGCACTGGTAGCCTGCCATCCCATGCATCCCAACTTTAAAGAGCAGGTGTCACCTTCCTTTTTGTGGGCTTCCTGTATGTGATGTGCTGGGGCTTCCAGGAATGTCAGTGTGTTTCCTTTTACAGAAGTAATGAAGATTTATGTCAGATAGTCCAAAAGCACAAACACAAGTCAGCAAGAACGGGGAAAATAAAATCAGCCCTCTTCCCACTGCATGATGATAACCGCTGCTGTTACATTGGGAGGTGTGTGTCTGTTTGTTATAGCCAAAGCAGGATCACTGCCTTTTGAAATTTGCTGTGCTCCTGCCTGCCATGGAATAGGGTCCTGTGGGGCTGCTTGTGTTTGGCAGCTGCCTGTAGCCTGCTCCTCTCTTGCAGGGGTGTGTCCTGGTTTACTCTGTCAGATTTCTCCGATGGTGCTGGGGAACTGTGCCCACTTTTCTGTGGTACAGGCAGGGCTATTTGGGTGTGTCTTCGGTCACCCCTTTTGTTAAGTTCTGAGAAGTGGAGTGGGTCAGAGGCCCAGTGATAATTTGATGATACATCCGATTGTAGGTTATAACAGTTCATGTTCCCACCATCCTCACACCCTCCTCACCACTGGTAGTTTTCTTTGCCAGTTTCATAGGCCAGAATTACTAATACTGTCTCGTGGGTAGTAATCAAAGAAACGACAAGTAGACCATTTCTAAATTTACACTGCTTCAAGTGTATATAAACTCATAGTTAAAAACAATTAATTAAAAACAAAGAGGAGCCTTGGCCCCTGATGATGATAGCGTGCAGAACTTGACATTTAATGCTCAAATGAAACTGGCCTCGCCTCTTGGATCAGACACAGCCATGAAGAACAAATTCTTTGTTCCTGTACCTTTGTATTAACACATGATTTTTACCCTGATGTTGATTACATAACTAGAAATGTTTTCAGAGTTATACTTGGGGGCATTTTGAATTAAGACACGAAACTCTTGTCCTTTGTTGGACAGCTCATGTGACCACATTGATGGAGCTGATCTCTTCACTGACGTCAGAGTGTTTAATGCTCAGCTGTACGTCAGTCATGTCCTCAAATAAATAGATTGTTTAACTAGGTTCATAAAAAAGCTTTTATTTCCCTACCTTGGATGATGGCTTCGGTTTGCTGTGCGTCATAAACATTATAGCTTGTAAGCAAGGCCAGCTGATGGCTTCCGCATCGTCTAACCCCTGCGATTGAGTGCGCGTCAATTTGCACCTCCCTCAAAACCGCACGCAGACTTTTTGGGCCAGGGGCTGTCAGGGTGGGTGTTCAAGCCTGGGGGGCTCTGGGAATCAGTGAAGTTTTGATAAACTAGGATGCAGATTAGGCACCCTTGTTTCTGTCTTTGTATCATCTGAAATTGTTAAGAAGTCATTACATGCTGAGCACCTCTTTCTTACTCATCTTGCCATCCCCAGCTTGTGTTACAAAAACGTTCAGTATGCAATTGAAAAAACAAACTGGGTAAATGGCAAATAAATTTATATTAGTCCTTGGTGGTAGCTCATGCCTGTAATCCTAGCACTTTGGGAGGCTGACGTGGATGGATTGCTTGAGCCTAGGAGTTTGAGACCATCCTGGGCAACATGATGAAACCCCGTCTCTACAAAACATACAAAAATTAGCCTGGTGTGGTGGTGGGTGCCTGTAGTCCCAGCTACTTGGGAGGCTGAGGCAGGAGGATCGCTTGAGCCCAGGAGGCAGAGGTTGTAGTGAGCCGAGATCATACCAGTGTACTCCAGTCTGGGTGACAGAGCCAGACACTGTCTCAAAGCAAACAAAAAACAACAACTTATATCAGGACTTTTTTTTTTTTTTGAGAGGGAGTCTTGTTCTGTCACCCAGACTAGAGTACAGTGGCGCGATTTTGGCTCACTGCAACCTCCACCTCCCAGGCTCAAGTGATTCTCTTGCCTCAGCCTCCCGAGTAGCTGAGATTACAGGCGTGCGCCACCATGCCAGGCTGATTTTTTTTTTGGTATTTTTAGTAGAGACGGTTTCACCATGTTGGCCAGGCTGGTCCCGAACTCCTGACTAGGTGATCCACTCGCCTCGGCCTCCCAAAGTGCTGGTATTACAGGCATGAGCCACCGCACCCGGCCTTTTTTGTATTTTTAGTAGAGACAGGGTTTCACTGTGTTGGCCAGTCTGGTCCTGAACTCCTGACCTCAGGTGATCCACTCACCTCAGCCTCCCAAAGTGCTGGTATTATAGGCGTGAGCCACCGCACCCAACATCAGGCCTTCTTAAGAATCAGATAAACACCCTTCAGCCTAGTGTGCAATGTGAATTGACGTCTGGGGGCTGCTCTGGCTCAGCCCCGGCCCCCGGGTGCCAGAGGTGGCTCCTTCCCATTCAGGGTAGCATGCCCCTCCCGAAGCGAGGAAATTTTCTACAGATGTGGAAATAGAAGTGATTTTCTGCCTAGAAATGAACATGGAGAAAAACATTGTATGAATTCAGGGTGTGCACAGGACGCCAGTGCGGAGCCAGGAAGGATGCACAGGCGCTTCCAACCTGCCACCCCATGGCCGTGATGATGCACTCAGGGGCACGCCTCCCAAGAGGATGCCATGGGAGGGGCTCTCACAGCTGTCTGGATAGTTTCAGAGACTCCAGAACACAGGTCATCTTACTGGAGGGTTTTGTTTGTTGGGAATTTTATTTAGTTTTATAGCAGGATCTGAACATCACTACATAAAAACTTTTTTATACTTAAAAATTTATTACAGAGTTATTGCATGCACATTTCTGAAAATTTAGGGCATTCAGATTAAAGACAGTTAAAATCATCTGTGTTTCTACTGAGCAGAGAAAGTGCTGTCCCGCAGGAGCCTGTCTCCTTCCAGCCTCATGGCTGCTGTTTTCTGCAGCCTCTGAGTGCAGACAGCCACTACTAGTGGGTGTCGTCGGGAGGAGAGGCAGCCCCGGGGGCTTTGGGGAGCTGGGTGCACCTCTCCTCTCACGTGGCCACCGTGACATAGGGCATGTCCTGTTCTTTTCTTGTAGCCTAGTCTCCTCTGGGCATGATGGAGCCTTAACAAGCTGCTGCGAGTTTCCAGGAACTCGCATCTGTGAACACTAGCCGTGTGTGTGGCACGCAGACAAGTTCATTCTACAGGCAGCTGTGGCTTCTCTCATTCTTCTTGTATTTTTAGTCTTGGTTATGGCAGCCTGTGTTGTAAGTTGTTTAAACTCAACTTTATGTGAGCTAATGGTGAAGAGAGCTTCACTGGAGGGGTTATCAAAATACATTCTCAGGACCATTTTTTCTTCAATTTTTCTTTTTGGCATCCTTCCAGACTGGGCTCCCCAGATGATTCTGACACACAGCCTCGGCCACCTGCCCTCCGATGTACCGAGGTCCTGCTGCGGCGGGGGCCCTAGGGCTCCTGCCCTGGTGTCTTTGGGAATTGGAGTCCCCTGAGCCTTTGGCAATTGTAGCTTAGGATGAGAAGGATGGGCAGGGAGAGTGACTGCCTGTGTTGGGGAGGCTGCGTGGCCCCAAGGCTTGGAAGTGGGGTGGGTGGAAGTAGATGTGGGGAAGGGCTGGTCCTGGCTGAGGCACTCACTCACTGTGTCTGCTTCAGTCTCAGGGGCATTGGGTTGAATCTTTGAGTGCCGGGATTCTGTTCTGGTCTGCTGGGAGAGCTGCTTTTGGAGTTCCTGGTGTCTTATTTCATGAGGTCGTGGCAAGATGGTGAAGTAGCAGCAGTGCATAGGGTGTGAGGATGGTCCGTGCCAGGGTGGTGCTGCCGAGCCGCAGCTGTGGACGTGGTGGTGGTGTGTGTCATGTTGGAAGGTGTTTGTTCAGACACACTAGTCCTGGGGGCTGCTGGGCACATCACTGGCGACATGCCCAATGGGGTGAGGCAGCGGTCTCGGGTGTTCAGAGTCGAGCACTCCAGACGGCGGGGTCTGCCTGGCATCCACGCAAGCAGGTGTGTGATCAGGGAGGGGCCCATGCACGGTGCCTCCTCCTCGTGCATTCACCAGCGCCTCATATCCCCGGCTGTGTGCTTCCTGCTGCGGCAGTGGCCTCACGCTTGCTTGCTTCTTCCTCTCCAGGTCAAACGATCAAGGAGCAAAGGCGGGCTGGCCGGCCCCGATGGCACCAAGTCTGTCTTTGGGCAGATGTGCGCTAAGATGAGCTCCTTTGGTCCCGACAGCCTCCTCCTTCCTCACCGTGTCTGGAAAGTCAAGTTTGTGGGTGAGAACTTGCTGCGCGCTGGAGCACCTGTGTCCCGGCGGTGGTCGCCTGAGCCCACGGGGAGCACAGAGGCCACATGGTGTGGGAGCATTGGGGCTCTTCACACAGGACTGTGTGAGGGGACTTCGAGTGGCTGCTTCTCCCCTGCAGGTGAATCTGTGGATGACTGTGGGGGCGGCTACAGCGAGTCCATAGCTGAGATCTGTGAGGAGCTGCAGAACGGACTCACGCCCCTGCTGATAGTGACACCCAACGGGAGGGATGAGTCTGGGGCCAACCGAGACTGCTACCTGCTCAGCCCGGCCGCCAGAGCACCCGTGCACAGCAGCATGTTCCGCTTCCTGGGTGAGCTTCTCGGCCACTTGAGACTGTGTCGCTGTGGCCTGTGCCTGCTCTTGAGTTAAAGTGTACCATCTGTTTGAGGAGTGACAGTAGATATCTTGAATATCGGCTTTTAGTTTTTGAGACTGTTACCAATAAAAATGACTTTTAGGGTGAGGTGCGGTGGCTCACGCCTATGATCCTAGCACTTTGGGAGGCTGAGGCGGGCAGATTGCCTGAGGTCAGGAGTTCGAGACCAGCCTGACCAATATGGTGAAACCCTGTCTCTAGTAAAAATACAAAAAAACTTAGCTAGCTGTGGTGGCATGCACCCGTAGTCCCAGCTACTCAGGAGGGTGAGGCAGGAGAATTGCTTGAACCCAGGAGGTGGAGGTTGCAGTGAGCTGAGATCATGCCATTGCACTCCAGCCTGGGCGACACTCTGTATCAAAGAAAAAAAAAAGAGAAAAAGAAAAGACTTTTAATGTTGATCGTGCCTTTCACCAACATTATGGAAGCGAATGAGGTGCTGTTGACTTCCGTGCCTAGCATTGAGGGCCTGACGGTGGTGGACCCGTCAGAAGCTCTGTGCACAGCTGTAGGCCCTGGCAGAGCCAGCCCCGGCCATGTGCTGAGGACTGGAGACTGCCTCGGGCACTCAGAAGATGGGAGATTCTATTTCTGCATCTTCAGTGTTTATCTGAGACTTGGGATCAGAGTAGGGTGAGGTCTTCGCCATTAGCCAGTCCCTCCCTCCTGTCCCACTGAGGGTGTGCAGGGTGTCCTCGGCTGTGCGTCCCACCACAGCCAGCACCTCCTGGGCAGGGCTGTAGCTCCCTGGAGGATACTCCTGTGGGGAAGTTCCAGCTCTTTGCTGTCATAAGAAGAAGAATTGGCCACTGTGTGGCTTAAACTAGTGTGCGTGCAGAAAGGACGTGAAGAGTTAGAGGCTTATAGGCACAAAAGGATAGACTTAGAGCAGGACAGGTGGTCTTGAGGAAGGGCCTAGACCTATGATTTGGGTGTTGCTGCTTCAGAAGGCTCTGAGTCCTCAGTGTGGAGCGGCTGTCAGTGGCGTGTGTGAGTGAGCGGGAAGTTTTGTCATCCTTTTCAAGCGTCCTCTATCATTTGTGTCCTGAATGATCAGGTGTGTTGCTGGGCATTGCCATCCGAACCGGGAGTCCCCTGAGCCTCAATCTTGCCGAGCCTGTCTGGAAGCAGCTGGCTGGGATGAGCCTCACCATCGCGGACCTCAGTGAGGTAACTCCCTGGGGCGGCAGGCAGGGACTCTGGGGTCTTGTTAACAGGCACAGTCTGTTCTGCATGTCCGGTCAGGCTGTGAACGCTGGCCTAACTCAGTGCCCAGGTGACACAGAGGCTGCTGGCTGTGGACCACCTTTGAGTAGCAAAAAAAAAAAAAAAAGACCATTTATTTTCTGGTGTTTTATAACATACACTGTCTTGTCAGATAAGGAAGCTCACTGCCTCCCCTGTAAAGAAGCTGAACTTTTGGGCAGTTGGGAGCCGCGAGTCAGGCTTGCACGGGAGGCTCTGTCCTGGGGCAACCACAGCCAGCTCATTCCCCATGGCTGTGTCATGCGTCGGCTGCAGGGAGGGAACCCTTGCTAGCCAGTTGCTGTAACTTTCTCGGTGGTTAGTTTTAAGCATTTGGCTGAATTGTGAATTCTTCGTTCAGCTCCTCGGGTGAAGTACTCTCTCGTTGCTCCTCTTGTATCTTGGTGTGTGCTGTGCACTTGCAGCCTCGAGATGTACTTGAGGCTGACCCTGGTTCCTGCTTGACAGAGTGTGCTGGGTGGACTGGAGTCTGGGATGGAGACGAGCCCTGAGTCGACACATGGGCTTTCTTTTTCTCCTTAAAAGGTTGATAAGGATTTTATTCCTGGACTCATGTACATCCGAGACAACGAAGCCACCTCAGAGGAGTTTGAAGCCATGAGCCTGCCCTTCACGGTGCCAAGCGCCAGCGGCCAGGACATCCAGTTGAGCTCCAAGCACACGCACATCACCCTGGACAACCGCGCGGAGTACGTGCGGCTGGCGATAAACTATAGGTTGGTGGTCATCTGTCTCTGTTGCATTGACATAAATAGCAAAAGTAGCAGAAAATGGTTGTTTGGACATCTGTGTTTTTCAGGAGTGTCATACACAGTAAAGTAATGGATTTGGCTCCAACTATTGCTGATCTGTGGGTATGAAGCTTATTTTGTGATCAGGGTCAGTATTTATTACTCTGACATTCCTGGCTCTAACCAGAATACCAAGATCAACAAAATCCACCCATTTGGGTCACTGCACCTGGAGAGGCCATAGTTTTTGCCCCTGTATGCTTTCTTTGTTGGCTTCCCTGGGACAGGGCTGTGTCTGGGGCTGTCTCAACCCCCTCCAGGCTGCTTGAGTGACACAGCAGCCTTTGCCAGGTGTCCAGGTGTGACTGTGCACAGGCCTTTGGGCACCGTGATTCAGGCTTGGCAGGTCACTACCATCACCTACAGCTTCCACTGCTTGTCCCATGTCCCCTGGAAGCACCTGAGAGTGTCTGGGTGAGGCCCTGTGTGGCGGGTGGGCCCTGTGGGCTCTCTGGTGGGGGTAGTCCTGGCAGGTGTCCTGGGCGGTGCTGTCCCCCGTATCGTGTCTGCTGTGGGTCAGCACAGTGTCTCGGGCCTGGGGCGGATGCACGTGTGTTTCCCCTCTTGGTGCTGGCTTCTCCTGGGGTGTCCTGTGGGTACTGAGAGTGGCGTCTTGGGGTGTGCATAGCTGTAGGTGGTCATTAGGCTGTACCCCGTCTGCCGGATGAGATGAGCCCAGTGTCGGGAGAAGCTCTGCAGCGCTGAGCTGCTAAGCATGCTCATGCCATCTGGAGCTGCTCCTCTGTCCTCCCAGCTGGGAAGTGTGCGGCCACAGTGCTGCATGCCAAGGATTGGTGTGAGCAGCATAAAGTCAGTGTCACTGAAGACAAGTGTAAAGTGAGCTTTTTCTTCCAGACTCCATGAATTTGATGAGCAGGTGGCTGCTGTTCGGGAAGGGATGGCCCGCGTTGTGCCTGTCCCCCTCCTCTCTCTGTTCACCGGCTACGAACTGGAGACGATGGTATGCCGACACTCAGGTGGGGCTGCCCTGCAGCTGCCTTTTGCCTGCTGACCCACAAATCAGTGACAGCAGTTAGAGTCAGAACCTTGCCCTGTGTGTTGACTGAAGGGAGTGCACTCTGAGCGCGTCCCTCCACCTGCCTGCAGGAGGCTGTGTGTGGGCCCACCCAGAGCCCCCAGACCTTTCCCCGCCCCAAACAGGCCGTGGTGCAGAGAGGGAGCGTGATGGAGTCTTGCGGAAATGCCAGGGTGGGAAGCATCACGCGGCCCTGACAGACATCCTCCCGCAGGTGTGTGGCAGCCCTGACATCCCGCTGCACCTTCTCAAGTCGGTGGCCACCTATAAAGGCATCGAGCCTTCCGCATCACTGATCCAGTGGTTCTGGGAGGTGATGGAGTCCTTCTCCAACACAGAGCGTTCTCTCTTCCTTCGCTTTGTCTGGGGCCGGACGAGGCTGCCCAGGACCATTGCCGACTTCCGGGGCCGAGACTTCGTCATCCAGGTAGGCTCCTGGCTGGGCTTGCCAGCCCTGGGCTAATGTTGGCCAACAGTGGCCAGCTTCTCACCCACAGTCCTGCAGCACATGGAAAAACCGGCCTCTTGAGTCTTCACAGAAATGAAAATGGAAAACATCCAACTTCTCTGATGTGAAGGCTCAAAATGTTATGTGTTTTGGGTACCATTACCTATTTTTTAAAAATGTATCTGGCCATCCCCAGAATACATCACTGCTGTGTCAGCCTGCTCTAGATTTCAAACACACGTAAAGCACTTGTTCAGTTATCTGGTCGAATTAGGTGAGTCACTAAGTAACATGCTACATACTGAGAAAAATGAGGCCGCTCGCTGGATTGAGAACAAGGGTTTTGCTTTGGGTTCCACCTCTGTGGGCCAGTGGTCAGAAACAAGCTTGATGGACCTGCCAAGTCACTGAGAGGGGATGGCCTAATGCCCCCGCTCTCTGTTGGGACCGTATCCAGCAGTGCCTGGGCGGATGGATCGATGGGGTCCACTGTTCCCAGCATGTGCCCAGCACAGCCTGACCTGCGTCTCTGCCAGGGTTAGAAAAGTGGCCGTCTTTCAGGGTCACCTTGGAGAGCATGCATAGTTTTTTATCCTAGAAGTTCAGTAATTCTTAGTTTTTGTCCATAATTCTTGCTGTTTCCTAGTATCTTAATCTGTAGGGGTCAAAGTTGGGCTGGTCGACTCACGAAGAGCTCTCCTGTGGTCACGTGCCTGGTCCTCCGCCAGCCAGGCCGCCCCGCATCCACAGGGTTGGTGTGGTCCTTGGGCCCTCTTCCCGGGATGACTGTAGAGAGCCGTCATCTCCATAGTGAGGTGCTGTTTCTTACTCCAAGTTCTAGGAATTAATTGCTCCTTGTTACTCCTAAAGGTGGTTGGATTATGTTTTCTGCCGTTTTGTTCTTTGTGAGCACGAAGAGTCTAATGGGCACAGTAGACTGCAACAGTACTTAGTTTCTGATCACTTCATATTTCTGCTCAACAGGTGTTGGATAAATACAACCCTCCAGACCACTTCCTCCCTGAGTCCTACACCTGTTTCTTCTTGCTGAAGCTGCCCAGGTATTCCTGCAAGCAGGTGCTGGAGGAGAAGCTCAAGTACGCCATCCACTTCTGCAAGTCCATAGACACGGATGACTACGCTCGCATCGCGCTTACAGGAGAGCCGGCCGCCGACGACAGCAGCGACGATTCAGATAACGAGGATGTCGACTCCTTTGCTTCGGACTCTACGCAAGATTATTTAACAGGACACTAAGATGGGGAAACGTCCTCGTGAAACGAGAGCCTGAGCCAGGCAGCAGAGCGCTCGCTGCTGGGTAGACTGTAGGCTGCCTGGTGTGTCTGATGAGAAGCGTCCGTCCTCGAGCCAGGCGGGAGGAGGGGGTGGAGAGACTGACTGGCCGTGATGGGAATGACAGTGAGAAGGTCTGCCTGTTCGCGTGGAACACTGTGGTTGCTCGACTTCCAAGGGTCTTCTCACCCGTAATGCTGCATTACATGTAGGACTGTGTTTACTAAAGTGTGTAAATGTTTATATAAATACCGAATTGCAGCATCCCCAAAATGAATAAAGCCTTTTTACTTGTGGGTGCAATTGATTTTTTTTCTCTCTCCTTTCTTTCAAGTGTCGTGAGTCGTCTTGATTGTATATTGGAAATACCTGTGTAACAAATCGTATTATAAATATTTCAATTAATTTTACTCTGAATTTGTTTATTAAAAGCCTTTTGAACATGAAATGATTAGTATTACTTGAATGCATCCAGAGGATATTTAAACCAAAATGAAAAACCAGAAGGCCATTTGGTGTCCCCTCTCCCAGGTGTCCCCTTCTAGCATATGCATTATGTCATCTGAATTGAGGCCTTTCTGTGAACAGCATTATAACTTCTATCATGGAAAGTGTACTATATATAATGTTTGTGTCATGTATATGCCTAAATTTTAATTATCTATAAATAAAACATCTGTCATAAAAGTGTAGGCTGAGATTTCTTAACCAGTTAGACTAGCACCAGTGGATATACTACAACCAAAAAATCAATTAGTTCTTGTTACAGCAGTAGTTAAGATTTCAGCCAAGTTTAGATTTTTTTTTATTATTATTACAAAAACCAAACTCAAGTCACAAAGAAGTGATTAGGAGAATGGAAGTTTCCACGGGACCAGCTGGTGGCAGGGGCTGAAGGGCTCTGGAGCCTTCATGGTTTCCTCAGACTTCCTCCCCAAGCCCCATCTGTCTGCACAGCCTTGGCTTCTGCTTTCATTGGCCTGGGCTGAGAGTCTTTGGTCCAGGCAGCCATGGTACACGGTTTGGGCTGCTTGTGTATGGCACGCACTCTGCTAAGGGTAGAACTGAGAACAGGCTAGGAAAACTGGCTGGCGGGTCTAACACATTAGAGCTTGAGCTGAACACTCAGATTGAGGCAAAACTATGTATTTCACGTTGGGAGACAGTTTATTCAGGGACACAATGTTTAGCACTGGCACAGAAAATCCAAAGAGGGAAAGTTTTATTTTTTTTTCTGGGAACCTTTCCAGGACTGAATTGGTAAATGCCAGGATTAGTCTATTTTCAGCTTAGCTCAAAACTTCCATAAGCCGTGTGGTATTATTTTTGTTAATATCACCAACCCTTTTGTTGTCAGCTTTTGCAGCATAACAGAATTGCCCCTGCAGTCAGTGAGAAGCAACATTTCTCACTCGCGCGCCTGGCTGGGCTGGCCTCTGCTGAGTGGCTCTGGGCCCGCGGTTAGGAGGTGCCAGGCTTCACATCTCTCTTCTGGCTTCGGGCGAGTGTATCACGGTGGCGACACAGGTGTAAGAGGGCCCAGAGCTGCACTGTTCACCCACTTTCCATTGGCCAACCCCCAAATCAGGCTGGCAAATGCCTTCTGCCTCTAGAACATGGGTTCTCAAAGTCCTGGCTGAGGATCCCTGGAGTTCCTGAGGCCCTTCCTTTCAGGGTGTCCATGGGAGCCTCTCTCTCCTACTGCGTCTCTCTGTGAGGCCAGATTTTCTTCACCTCCTTCCACCACAACATCACAATGTGGGGATGCACAGACAGAAATGAGAATTCACCTGTCTTCTGTGAAAGGAAAGGAAAATCTCCACCCGCAAGCCCACTAGGCCAGAAGAAAAGCGTGAGCTTGGAAACAGTCACATGGAAAACTGCCTTTTCATTCTGTGCCTGAACAGGTATCTCCCCAGGTGGCCTCCCCCACCCAGACAATGTAAAGTCACAGCTCATCGCTCCGTAAGGGACTAGAGACTAGAAATTGTCTGTACGCCCATTCCCAGACCAATGCATATTTGACTTCTTCCTCGACTCTAGGTTGACTTTATCTGATGTAAAGTGCAGATTTACTGAGCATGAGCCGAATGTATAATTGCCTCTTCCTCTGACCCTGCGATTTAGCAAGCACTCATCAAGGCCTCACGAGGATGTGCCCCACTTCTCTCATTTTTCCTACCCTCTCTCCTTTTTATTCTTTCCCCCTTCCCCTCCTGCCTTTTTCCCCTTTAAATATTGAAACCCTCAAAGCTCTTTGGAAGAAGCCCCGGACACAGAGCCTACTGTGGCTTGTGTCTCTTTCCCTGGCACATCCTCAGCTGTGGCAAAATGAACCTCTAAGTGGATTGAGGCCTGTCTCAGACACTTTTTTTTTGAGATGGAGTCTTGCTCTGTCGCCCAGGCTGGAGTGCAGTGGCGCTATCTCGGCTCACTGCAAGCTCCACCTCCCGGGTTCATGCCATTCTCCTGCCTCAGCCTCCCGAGTAGCTGGGACTACAGGCGCCTGCCACCACGCCCAGCTAATTTTTTTGTATTTTTGGTAGAGACGAGGTTTCACTGTGTTAGCTAGGATGGTTTCGATCTCCTGACCTTGTGATTTGCCTGCCTCAGCCTCCCAAAGTGCTAGGATTACAGGCATGAGCCACCATGCCCGGCCACTTTTTTTAGTTTACACTTCTATTAAGCCAGACAGTTAAAGAGGCTAATAAAAGTATTAATGCCATTCTCACTAATTTTTTTTGTTTTGGAAAATGATTTTTCAAAATTGTGTCCGTGTTAACAAGTCATGGGTTTGTTTTTATTTTAAATGTATTCAATATTTTAAATTTTTTCAGTTGTAATTTCCAATGTGATAGGTAAAACCCAGACGAAAATGATTGAGGATTGAGAGCTTTGCAGAGTATAAAGGAGTCCTGAGGGTGAAGCTAATGTGCCAGAAGAGGCCGGCCGCAGACACCAAGGCGGGGCGGTGCAGCTGCCCTGCGGGGGCTGTGTCTCTGCTTTTTGCAGTTAGAAGCAATGGCGTAAGTGTTATGTTTTTTTGTTTGTTTGAGACGGAGTCTCGCTCTGTCGCCCAGGCTGGAGTGCTGTGGTGCCATCTCGGCTCACTGCAAGCTCTGCCTCCGGGGTTCTCGCCATTCTCCTGCCTCAGCCTCCCGAGTAGCTGGGACTACAGGCGCCCGCCACCATGCCCGGCAAATTTTTTTTTTATTTTGTGTGTATTTTTAGTAGAGACGGGGTTTCACCGTGTTAGCCAGGATGGTCTCGATCTCCTGACCTCGTGATCCGCCCGCCTCTGCCTCCCAAAGTGTTGGGATTACAGGCATAAGCCACCGCACCCGGCCTTTTTATATTTTTTTAATTAAACAGAGCATACTGGAGGCACTTCATTCCTAAAAAAAAAAAAAAGGTGGTAATTTTTGTGGCCACAGCTTCTTCATGTTTGGACAAGAGGACCCTCTCGGACAGTTTCCATGTCACCTTCAGTTTAACTTTTTACTCTCATCCAACTTCCAAAGCCTGAAGTTATATAGTTCACTTTGACAGATAAATGTGTGCAGCAGAGACCATTAAACTGTAGAAAAGACAGACGACCCATCTGTGCTAGGAGTGGAAACTTCAGTCACATTGACAATTGTTTGGAAGCTCACCAGCATTGTGAATTGTGGATTAACTGGGTGGTTTCCTGCCTCATGTTTGCTTTTCTGCTGATAAAATCGGTGACAGTGGCTGTGCCCTTATGATGTGCACGAAACTGCAGTCTGCTTAGAGTTAGGAGAGCTTTACATGGTGCCCGACACCGTGGGCACCCTTAGCGTCGCCGACAGGAACTTCTGGTGGTGTCCGAATACGGTCCCCCGCGTTGTCCCCAGGGGTGGACTGCCTCCCCTCCAGGACTTTCTCCTGAGCCGGTGGGCCGTGACTTCCCCCCGCCTGTCGGGCACATCTTTGTGCACAGCCCGCGCGGCCTGGCCTGGCTCTGCGACCCACGCTGCCGGTCTATCCTTCCCCCCAAGTGCAGCTCCACAAGCGAGGCGGGATCGGCGCGAGTGCCCAGCCCGGGATAGCCCGGGGCAGGCGGCCACCCAGCAGCAGGCCCTGGCGCGGAGGCATGCGGGGTGGGCTGACTGCGGGGCTCCTGCGCCGAGGCTTATCCAGGACCTCAGAAGGGGCTTCCGGCGCTGCTGTCACTGGAAGGCATTTTGTGCTGGGCCCTGGCTGGCCCCTGCGGCCGCCGGGGCTGTTGGAGGAGGGAGAGGTGACGGCCTGGCCGGCGCTCACGTGCTGTTTCCATTCTCAGCGGACCCGCGCTGGGGTGGCCGCCGGCGGCAGCGGTCTTTCGGGCTCACCTTCAGGTTTAACCAGAAATCCGGGAGTAGCCGAGAGAGCTTCGGAGCTCCGTGCATTGTGCGCGGTCTTGACTTGCCAAAAAAAGAAACCAGAAAAACACCCAAACCACTTTCCCTTCGAGAAGAGAAGGGGGAAATCTGGGATCTGCCCTTCCTTTCGAAAAGCCGAGGTTCACGGTGAGAGCCCCTCTGAGCGGCCCTGAGTTGAGCTAGTGGAGCGGGGAGGCTCCCGGCGCCCCTTCGATGAGGCCCCACCCTCACGCCGGCTGCGCCCCGGGACCTCCGCGAGGATTCGTCCGGCGGGCGCGCGAGAGGGGTCTCCCCGGGTTTCAAGCGGCCCCGGGGCCGGCGCCTCGTGGCCCTGCGGGACTCTCCCTCCCCGCGCGGCAGCGAAGCGCATCACTGAGGCTGGGGCCAGGCTCACCGTGGGGCTGGAGCCCGCTCCCAGCAGGATCTCGCGAGGACCAGCCCCCGCACCCCAGCCCGCCAGGTGGAAGCCCGGGGCACCAGGACAGGCCCGGAGGCGGCCGCGGGGCCCGGGATTGCCTGCCAGGAAGTCGCCTCTGTCCGGCCACGCCGCCCCTCCCGCAGTGGGGCTCCCGGGGTTGCGACCACAAACCTCGGCGCTCTCCG
The DNA here is from genome assembly GCF_009828535.3 of Hylobates moloch. Classification (NCBI taxonomy): domain Eukaryota; kingdom Metazoa; phylum Chordata; class Mammalia; order Primates; family Hylobatidae; genus Hylobates; species Hylobates moloch. The sequence goes on along the minus strand of NW_026652289.1, from coordinate 88,941,499 downwards.
GGTGACGCCTGCTCCGCCACCAGGGCCCCCGCGCGCACAGCCCCCTCCCTGCGCTCGCTGTTGCCGGCAGCCGTGGCGGCTCAGGCATTTGGCGTCGCCGTGGTCGTGGGGAAATTCCCCGCGTGCGCCCGGTGCCCCCACCCTGCTGTGTGCTCCCCGCTCCTCATGCCAGGCGGGGCCGAGGCCTGGGGCCCGCCCGGAGGGTGGAGAGACCCTTGGGGACAACGAGGTCTCAGAGCACAGACGCTCAGCACTGCGGGTGACACCCCGGGTCCCAGTTCGGGAGCCCGCGGGTGGAGCCACTCAGCCTTGCTCCTGGCTTGGCCCAGTCTGGCAACACTGCCTTGGGTACAGCCTCCTCCTGGGTGAGAGAGTGAGAGGTAGCACCCACACCACACGCATGCTCCCCGCACCCCAGACACGCGCACACACCCACCCACACACATGCACACACGCACGCACACACACCCCAGACACACACATGCACACACGCCCCACAAACACCAGGCACACACGTGCACACACACACCCATACTCCCCACACATGCTCACACACACCCCACACTCCCCACACCTCACACAGATGCGCACACACACCCACCACACACATGTACACACACACCCATGCATACACCCTCCCCCCACACCCCAGACACCCTCCCAAACACATACATCTTGGCCCCGCCACATACACCCACCCTCACACACACCGTCTTCCCTACCCTCTCCCCACCCTCTCCCCCTCCCCATGCTGCGTGCAGCTGGGCAAGTGGGCAAGATGGGGAGGGAGAGCGCTGGGCCTCTGAAAAATTGGAACAAGGAAGGCCCCTGAAAGGCCTGCCCTGGGTGGCCTGGACAGGAGATTCGGGGCCTGAGGACATCCCTGGTCACTGCCAGGGACATGCCATGATGGCTCACGATGTCAGGAAGGGCCAGGCCCACTGGCAGCCAGTCTGGCGAGTGAGTCCTACCCAGGGTCCTCCGGGCTGAATCACGCAGACCTCACTCCTCCACGATAGTCTACACTTCAAACAGGGAATCGCTCAGGGCTACAGTGAGCTATGACCATGCCCCTCCCTGCAGCCTGGGCTGCACAGAGGGACCCCGTCTCTAAAACAAGAAAATAAAAAAGATCCTTTTAAAAAGGTCTTCGAATGGGTCCATTCTGCATGGAGGCCAGCTCCACAGGATGGGAGGCTTTTGTCTGCAGGACCTTCTGGGCCTCATTTCTCATGGGATCGAAATGCAAATGGAAACACACACGCACACAGATACCAACAACTCAACATCCAGAAGCAATAGCAGGCACCTTCGTCCCTCAAGCTGCAGACTCCCGTGTCCAGCTTCGCTCTCCGCTGGAGCACCAGCTCTCAGGACCTCACTTTCTTCCCACCCCCACGGGCCTGGCCTCCCTATTCTCCTGCCACCCAGGGCCGCCCCGCCCCATGGAGCCTTCAGCTCAGGATGGCCCGGGACTTGGGCCGGCCCCTCCCGGTCACAGGACCCACCCTCTTCAGGATGAAGTTTATAATCATTTTTATTCCTGAGTCGGTCCTGGAGTTTTTGCCCATCCCAGTCACTTTTCAAAATTGATTTTTTTCCCCACACACAAATGAGACTTTGTATTTTCCTCTAATTCATTAAAAGAAAGACATTATTGATCAGATGGTAGAGAGAAGTCCCATATACACCCACCCCACACATGCAGCCTGCCCCAGTGCACATGCTGCCCACCAGATTGGTCCATGGGTTACACCAACACACCAGCATTATCCAGAGGCCTCGGGTTACATCAGGGCTCACTCGGGCAGTGCTTTCTGTCGGTTTGCACGAATGTCTAATGCCCTGTATCCGCCTTACAGTATCATTCAGACTACGGCCACTGCCCTGAAATCCCCTCCAGCTAGTCATCCCTCTGCTCCCCACTAGCTCCTGACAGCCACCGATGTTTTTACTGTCTCCATAGTTTTACCTTTCTAGAAAGTCATCTAGTTGGATTCAGGCAGTATGCAGCCTTTTCCGATTGGCTTGTTTTACTTAGTAATCTGCATTTAAGGTTCCTCTGTGTCTTTTCATGGATTGATAACTCATTTCTTTTTAGTTCCGAATAATAAATAGTCCATTGTCTGGATGTACTCTAGTTTGTTTATTCATTCACCTCCTGAAAGGCATCTTGGTGTTTCCAAGTTTTGGCAATGACAAGTAAAACTGCTATAAACACCCGTGTGCAGATTTTGGGTGAACATAAGTTTTCAAATCATTTAGGTAAATACCAAGGCACATTGGTTGCTGCATCATATTCTAAGAGTGTTTAGTTTTGTAAGAAACGGTCCAACTGTCTTCCAAAGTGGCTGTACCATCTTGCAGTCCTACCAGCAATGAATGGGAGTTCCTGTGACTCCACGGCTCATTACATTTAAACACGTCTTTAAAGTCCAGAATTTAAGTTCAGAAGCTAGCATCAAGCCCTCATTATTCAGCTCCTGCATCCTAAGGCTGTGGTAACTTTAAAACATGGCTCCGGCTGGTGAAGTGGCTCACACCTGTAATCCAGCACTTTGGGAGGCCGAGGTAGGTGGATCACGAGGTCAAGTGATCGAGACCATCCTGGCCAACATAGTGAAACCCTGTCTTTACTAAACACACAAAAATTAGCTGGGCGTGGTGGCGCCCACCTGTGGTCCCAGCTTCTCAGGAAGCTGAGGCAGGAGAATTGCTTGAACCCGGGAGGCGGAGGTTGCAGTGAGCCAAGATCACGCCACTGCACTCTACCCTGGTGACAGAGTGAGACTCCATCTCAAAAACAGAAACAAAAACAAAAAACATGGCTCCAATGTTCTTTGACATTCTTCCCCTCAAGAACTGGTGTCTGTGTCCTTCCTTGGACTCCTTGACTGCTTGGCCAATAGAATATGGCAGAAATGACACCTGCCAGTCCTGGGTGCAGGCCCTAAGGAACTGGTGGCTTCCGTTTCCTGTCTCTTGGGCCCCAGCTGCCATGCTGTAAGGAAGTCCAAGAGCTGGTGCAGGGGCCACATGGCAGAGCCGACAGACCCGCCCTAGAGTGAGCAAGTGCACCTCCGGATGCTCCAGACTCAAGTCATTTCCAGCCTTCACATTGCCCTGGCTGCAGTGAGGAGCAGACAAGCTGTTTCCACTGTGCCTTTCTGAATTCCAGACCCACAGGATCTGGGAGCTTGATAAAATGCTTGCTGAATCAAGCCAACTTCGGGCAGGGGTGTGTGCATAGGGTTTGTGGGCTGAACCATGGTAGGAATAGGCAGAGACTGGGGACTGTAGAGGCCTGCACAGCAGGTGGCCCTGGGGACCCCTGGGGAGGGATTCATAAAGGGAAGCTGCAGACAGATTTCCCCATGACGGGGCTGGAGAGCTGGGCTGGGAAGCGCTTTCTTCTCTCTGGATGCTGTGGTCTGGGGAGGCAGCCCTTTCCTGCACCCTCAGGCCTGCCCAATTCTGAGAGCTTCTCACTTTCCTGGACCATTGTCCTCTGAGTCACAACTGCCTGTCCCAGCAAGAAGCCAAGGGTGCCTTCACTGGGTCACCCACAAACATAAAATATGCACACGCATGTACACAAAAACCACACCGCATCCCAGCCCTCTGCTTGGAAGTAGCCACCTTTGGCTTTTAGATCTGATTCCAATGATGCTGTTCTTTGCCAAGAACATTTAGGGGGGCCTTATTTTCGGATTTCCTTCTGGAATTTCCTGGGCCAGCCAAAAAAAGTATAATTCTATATCACATCTTGTTTGGGACCCAAATCTTCATGCTCAGCTTAAGAGAAACCACGTCATTTCTGAGACTGGCCCCAATCACTTCTAATTGAAGAAGCGCGGTGCCCCTTGAAGGCAAGTTTGACCGTTCGAGTCACACACAGCCTTCCACTGATGCATCTGCGGGCAACACTTACTCTCAGCCACCAGGAAAGGAAACCCCATCTGGCCCTGAGGGTCTGGCAGTGAGGGTCAGTCAACCAAGGGGACTGATTGACAGCAGCTAAGAAGCCCAGAGACAGTGAGCATGTGGCTGTGCTGGGTGTGGGTGCCTGTCTGCTCGCGGTGGGGCTTCATCACCCCACAGCTGCCCCCAAGGCTGGGACACATAGATTTGGCTCACCTGAGCCAGTCCCTGGCATGGAATGGAAGTGGGGTTTCCTCCATTACTGTGGCCACTCAGGGCCTATCCCTGGAGCTGGGGTAGAGTTGCTCCCTCCGCAGACATTCAGCAGTTACACAAAGAATTGTGACCCGCAAGGCACAGAGAGCCACATGCTTGGCTGCAGCTGTCCTGCTGGCGTTTCAAAGCCCTCATTTTGACAGATCTGCGTGCACACGAAGAGCCTTCTGCCCACTCAGGGAGCCTCCCCCCGGCTCTGTGCCCCTGCCCCTTCCCACCTTGTAACAGTGTCCCTGAGGCACTGGGAGGGGAGCAGGTGCAGTGATGAGCGAGGATGAGACAGTATTTCTGGGACGGAAACTGGTGCATCAGTGGTCACAGGCTCCCTGGCGCCACCAACCCACAAGGATGGGGTCACCATGCAGGCTGCTTGCCAGCCATATCCACACCTAATGCACACGGCGGTCTGAACTGATGGGTCTGCACATGCGATAGTGAATGTGATCTCAGAGATCTCGGGCTCTCCTGCTGTCAGGCCCCTGGCTGGGAACTTCAGTGTCCTGGAGCCTGCCATGCTGAGGACATCCTCGGTCCCTGCTACCGGGGCAACCCCTGGCCCACCCTGTCCCTGTGCAATGTGCTTTGTTATAAGGCATGAGATCTCTTTCAGCTCTGCTGTTACACTGTGGATGGAGCCTCTTACTTCCTGCCAATTCCTGTGCAGGGCCTGGCCACTGCAGCTGTGTGTGTGTGTGTGTGTGTGTGTAGCTGTGTGTGTCTCCATGTGTCTGTGTATCTGTGTGTGTCTGTATCTGTGTGTCTGTGTATCTGCCTGTATATCTGTGTGTGTCTGTGCGTGTATCTGTGTTTGTATATCTGTATATCTCTGTGTATCTGTGTGTCTGTGCATCTGTGTGTGTGTGTGTGTCTATGTATCTGTATCTCTGTCTGCGTGTGTATCTGTGTATCTCTGTGTGTATATCTGTGTATCTGTGCATGTGTGTATCTGTGTGCGTGTATCTGTGTGTGTCTGTGTATATCTGTGTCTGTGTATCTCTGTGTGTGTCCGTGTGTGTATGTGTGTGTGTCTCTGTATCTCTGTGTGAATGTGTATCTCTGTATCTGTATCTGTGTGTCTGTACCTGTGTGTGTCTGTTTATCTGTGTCTGAGTATCTGTATAAATCTGTGTGTGTCTGTGTATCTGTGTCTGTGTGTGTATCTGTGTGTATCTCTGTGCCTGTGTGTGTGTCTCTGTGTATCTGTGTGTATCTGTGCATGTGTCTGTGTGTATCTCTGTGCCTGTGTGTGTGTCTCTGTGTATCTGTGCATGTGTCTGTGTCTGTGTGTATCTGTGTACGCGTGTCTGTGTATCTGCGTGTGTCTTTGTGTGTCATCTGTGTATCTGTGTCCTGTATCTGTGTGTCTGTGTATTGCTGTGTCTCTGTGTGTCTCTGTGTATGTGTATCTGTGTATCTCTGTGTCTATATACATCGTGCGTCTATCTCTGTATCTGTGTGTGTGTCTGTGTGTATCTGTGTGTGTGTCTGTGTATCTGTGTGTGTCTGTGTATCTCGTGTGTGTGTCTGTGCTGCATGAGGGGCTGTAGGCAAGCGTAACCGTGGCGTCCTGGCTGGAGGGCCTCTCAGTGCCCGCTGGGAGAGCTCTGAAGGGAACAGAGTGTTCACTGAGCATTTCCCCGTTCTTGTTCGTAGGGAAAAGCCTGTCCGCCGTCCTGGGCCGTCTCCTCAGAGGTAAAGCTGGAAACTATCCCCGCGGAGAGCGCTGTCGGGGACGCCGGGGCGGCGCAGCCTTAGACGGAGCTGCTCTCAGCCCGCGCCCAAGGCTCCGCCGCAGCCCGCGCCGCCGGGAGCTGGGGGGCCGGGGGTGCGGAAGGGGGGAGCTGTGGGCGGGGCCTGGTGGGGAGCTTTGTGGGCGTGGCCGAGATGTGGGCGTGGCCGGGAGGGCGTGCTATGGGCGTGGCCGCGCTGTGGGCTGGGCCGAGTTGGGGAGTGCTGTGAGCGGGGCCGGGCCGGGGGCGTGCCTGGGTGGGGGACCGGCTGCCGGAGCGCTGAGCTCTTACTGAGTTCTTACTTCGAAGGCTGTGCTCCGCTCACCATCCAGAGCGGAGGTGCGGAACTTAAACTCACTCCTGGAGAAAGATCAGCAAGTGCGCAGGTAAAGTGCACGTGCTCCGCGGTCGGGAGGAAGCAGGCGAGGAGCCGGCCTAGCCTGGGAACAGGCAGGGAGGGTTTACACAGCCCCGGCTGAGTCGCGGCTTAGGAAGCAAGGCAAGTTCCCTTAAAGGTCAATGTGCACAGACGGGTGCGATGGAGCCGACCTAGCGCGGCTGAGTTCGCCTGGGCCTGCAGCAACAGCAGCTGCCCCTTGAGCCCCTCGGCTCTCTGCCAGGCGACCCAGGAAAAAGTCGCCCCCTGGTGGGCCGTGAGGTCATGGGTGGGGGGAGTTTGGAAAGGTTCAGACGGCAAATGTTCCACTTGAACTCCAGGGCAGCATCTGGCACTGCGGGGCCTCCTAGCCTTGAGCCGTGGTCAGGCGTTTCCTTAGAATGGAATGCACTGGAGTGAAAACACTAAATCCCTCAAAGCTGCTTCTCTTTACTGTGGTCACACAGTGAAATCAATGGGCATTAGTGCAGCTAGCTCTTTTCAAGGACACAATGTTAAGCACAGGCAGCCTGGTGTGTGGGCGCTCTGGGTTTGCAGACCCAGGCAGGGGCCAGGGGCTCAGGACAAGTGCCCGGTGCTCCCTTCCCATTGGGCGAATCAGAGCCTGGGGCCCGGTAGTGAAGCTCCCCAGGTGACTCTAACGTGCAGTGCACTTTGAGGAGCACTACTTAGACCAATGTGACAGTCTACAATGTGTAGATTTAGGGTGAGTGATTCTGAGGAAAAGAAACCCGAGGCTGTTAGCAGTTGCGGGCAGCTGCTGTCTACCTAAACCAGCTGCGATTTGCTTGCTAGGTGAGCCTGAGCTTCGCGGAGCGGGCATGGCGTCTGCCATCCAGGACCCTGGGACGGGGCCTGCCAGGGCAAGGAGTGGGGCATTGAACGCATCTGGGGATAACTATCTCTCATGGAAGAACTAATGAGGATTGAACCTGAACACAGAGGTGAAAGAGCTGAGTAGACTGCAAAGAATTGCACAAAAACTGCTTGTTCTGCAAATTTAGTTTACAACATTTGAGTGCAATTCACATCGGTGTAATGTGATTTAGGATCATAAGTCCCTAAAGTTTCATTACACTGATGAAAAGCAAATGCCTATACTGTTCTTGTTTTATGAGAAGACCACAACCTCCAGCCCCTGGGGCAGCTGAGATCTGAGGATATCAGGAATACCAGGAATGGGGAGGTCCTGGCTGTCCCTGGAAACCCAGCAGCATGACACCTGTGTCACCTGGGTCCCCGTTTCTATGCTGGAGTGGCAGGCAGCAAGGAAATATTTTGACTTTGAGGCCATATGCATTTTGGAAAGATCACTGTGGCTGGGGGGTTGGGAGCAGCTGGGGGGGGGGTAAAGAAAGCCACTGCCAAGGCCTTCCCACTGAGTGTGGTTGCCAGGCTGGGGCAGGGAAGCACTGGTGAGTTGCAGGGGGGATTCCCAGTTGGCGATGGGTGATGGATGGTGGGATCAGTCACCAGGGCCCCTGGGAAAGGCCGGGTGTGGCTTCAGCACTCTGGGAGTTTTGGGTACCTTTATGTCTAGGGACACAAAGAGGTAGATGGACACAGTGGTTTGAGCTGCAGAAGAGAGCTGGGCGGCCACCTGTCCACAGGTGAGGATGAGGTTTCTTGGGAGAGTAGAGAGAAAAGGGAGGCTTTTAACTGCTAGTAGTGGAAAGATGGCTTGCAATGGAAATAAAGGCTACCACAGAGGGGAGGAAAGCCCAGAGCCTGGAGGCCAGGGGCAGGATCTGGGGCAGGGGCTGACCCAGTGTGGCATTCCCCATATGGTGGAAATGTGAGAAGAGACTTCACAGGCCGGAGCTCCCTCAGCTCCTTGGGGCCGCTGGCTGTACCAGTTCACTCGCTGGTTGTTGGGTTTCCGCAGTTTCGATTTGGGGTTCTGCAGGCAGCCGGCTTGTCGCGGGCTGTGGCTCTTGCGCGCGCCGGCCACCCGCGGGACCCGAGCAGTTTCGGCGGAGCGCGGCGGGGTCCGTGTGGATCCCACCCGTGGGGAGGTGCGGCTGGCGCGCCTGTGCTCTCGGCCCGGCCACCCACTGAGGCGCCAGGAGGCGCAATCCGCAGGGCGGCAGGGAGCAGGTCCGGTGTTTCGAGGAGCATGGGACACAGTTTCCAAGCTGGCCTGCAGGATGGGCGAAGGGACACCGAACTACAGCGGCACAGCGCCGGGCCACACTGCCCGCAGCTGGGGCAGCAGAGGGGGCTTGCGGCAGCGGCGCCTTGGAGAGGGGTCCGGGCCCCGGGCCGGGAGCGGGGCTGGGCGGCCGAGTCCCCGGCTGCGCGTTTGCTGGCGCTGCTCGTTCCTCCCCGAGAGGTGCGCCTGGCCTGCCGCGGGGCCGCCAGTCCCTGGGGGCCCTGCGAGCGCCGCTCTCGGCAGAGCCCACCCGCGGCCTCCCGAGGCTCTCTCCCGGGCCCCGCCCCTCCTCCCAGGCTGGAAGGAGGCGTATTATTTCAAACAAGAACAGAAAACGGATGGAAAGCCACGATATTTGGCTTAACGTTCTAGAAGCTTTTAACCAAGTTCACATGTTGAAAAATGCACCTGAAGGGATATACGGTCACACTCGCGGCCTCGGTCCAGGCCCGCAGTGGGGTGGGGGCACCGCACCCTACACTGCCCTCAGCGGGACACCCCTGTCTCAGCCCAGGGTCGGCTGAGGAGGAGGCTGACCCCTGGACGGGCTTCTTCAGGCCTTCTTGGCCGCAGGGCTTCTCCTGCCCCCTCCCTGGGATCCGGGAACTAGAAAGAATGCTTCAAATGCAACGGTCACAGCGTGGCTCCTGCGGACACGGCCAGGCTCCCGAGACGCGGCCACGCCCCCGGCTCACAGTCACGCCCGACACAGACAGACCACCTCCAACGACGAGCCACGCCCCCGGAGACACGACCGAGCCCCAGAGACACGACCACGCCCCAGGAGACACAACCACGCCCTGGAGACAAGCCACGCCCCCAAGGCCAGCCACCTCCCGGAGACACGACCACGCCCCGGAGACAAGCCACGCCCCCGGAGACACATTGACGCCTTTGCAGACGCAGCCAGGCCCCCGGAGACAAGGGCCATGCTCCGAGAGACACAGCCACGCCCTGTGGACCCAGCCAGTCCCCTGCAAGCACAGCCAGGGGCGGTTTCTCGCTCAGAGGGACGCCTTGGGGTTGGGCAGCGCGTTGGGGACGATTTGGGGCCGAGCAGCGCCTTGTGGGGAGGGGAGCATTCAGTGACGGGTATTTTCTCTGGATGTTGGACACTGTCCACCAGAGGGGAGTTGGCTGCAGAGGGACTGCCTTTCAACAGCCAAATTTTCACCTCAGCGCCTAAACCTGGTCCTTCTCGTTCCTTGCCGGTATTATGTCAGATGTCTAAAGAACTCGAAGAACAATGTTCTTTTTTTTTTTTTTTGAGACAGAGTTTTGTTCTTGTTGCCCAGGCTGGAGTGCAATGGCGCCATCTCGGCTCACCGCAACTTCCACCTCCCTGGTTCAAGCGATTCTCCTGCCTCAGCCTCCCGAGTAGCGGGGATTACAGGCACGCGCCACCACGCCCTGCTAATTTTTGTATTTTTAATAGAGACGGGGTTTCTTCATGTTGGTCAGCCTGGTCACGAACTCCTGACCTCAAGTGATCCGCCTGCCTTGGCCTCTCAAATTGCCGGGATTATAGGTGTGAGCCACCGCGCCCGGCCACAATGTTCTTAGGATTCACGAAGAAGCTGTTTTCCACACGCTGTTGATCGCCACCACTGTGAAGTCGGCGTGCGGCGCCTGCTGAGGGCTATCGTTTCGCAGGGGCGGGGTGGGAGGGCCGCGGTCCCCGGGGCGCACCCGGGCGGGGAGTGCGCAGGGCGGCCTGGCTGGGCCACTCCTGCCCTCCCGCCGGACGCCAACCGGGGATCCGCCAGCTCGAGCTCTGCTCCGAGTCCCGCAGACCCACCATGCCCGGCGCGCTCAGCCGTGCGGCCACGGGCGCGCCAGTACCAGCGGGGAAGGCAGGGGCCGCCTGGACCTGGGCAGGAGGCGGTGACCCGGCCTAGCTTGAGCGCCGGCAGCGCAGCTCTCTTGGCTGCTCCTCCTTCACACCCGCACGGCTGGAGCCTTTTCGTGGCCTGAGCAGGTGATGGAGGCTCCTGGACCCAGTGGAGAAGGGCCCAGGCGTGGAACCCCGTTCCCTCCCCGGTAGGGCAGGTGTCAGGACCACGCCCGGCGCCGCTCCCTGGCCTCTGTCGGTCCTGGCACCAGTGCCGTCCCCCCACCCCGCCCTGGGCACCGCTGCGGGAGGCGGGGCTCGGGCAGGCTTGGTGAGCGTCTGGCGCGCTCTGAAGGCCACGGCACGGCGGGGCGTCGAGGGCCTCGGAGAGACGGTGCTGGCAGCAGGGGCGGCAGGAGGGGCCCGGGCCCACCCCTACCTCGCAGGGCCCGAGGTCGGGGGCACGGTTGCAGGCAGAAAGAGCGCAGAGCCGGAGAGAGGGCCGGCAGCCGCCCACACGAACGATTTGGAGTTGGGTGTGAGGACTGGAAGGTTCCACCGGCTCTGAACCATCTATTTTTTTTTTTTTTTTTTTTCTAAAAATAAGCCACAACCATCTATTTTTTCCTTCTAAAATTTGGTGACGACTTGGTCACTTTGGTGTGAATCTTGCTTGGAAGGAGGGTCCTGGGCGCCATCGCGGGGAGGACCTGGAGGGGTGGGCTGGGGCTGCCGCATACTCCGCCCTGTGCCGCCGGCTTACAGCTTCCCCACTCCTCTCCCGCCAGCTGCAGGTGTCCCTACGGGCGGGACCTCTGCCGAGGGTGGCCCTGCCCTAGTCAAGTCAAGCGCATGGGGCCCAATAAAGCAAAACCAGGCTGAAGCTGTGGTTCCCGTGAGAGTGCAGCCACGGGCTGGGGTGAGGGGAGGGTCGCCCCAGAGGACGGGCTGGCTGTGTGCTGGGGAGTGGGGTCACCCCAGAGGACGGGCTGTGTGCTAGGGTGTTGGGGTCTCCCAGAGGACGGGGTGTGTGTTAGGGTGTTGCGGTTCCCCAGAAGACGGTCTGTGTGTTAAGGTGTTGGGGTCGCCCAGAGGACAGGCTGTATGCTAGGGTGTTGGGGTCCCCCAGAGGTAGACTGTGTGCCAGGGTGTTGGGGTCGCCCAGAGGACAGGCTGTGTGCTAGGGTGTTGGCGTCCCCCAGGGGATGGGCTGTGTGCTAGGATGTTGGGGTCCCTCAGGGGATGGGCTGTATGCTAGGGTGTTGGGGTTCCCCACAGACTGGGCTGTGTGCTAGGGTGTTGGGGTCCCCCAGAGGACAGGCTGTGTGCTAGGGTGTTGGGGTCCCCTAGGAGACAGGCTGTGTGCTAGGATGTTGGGGTCCTCCAGAGGACGGGCTGTGTGCTAGGGTGTTGGGGTCCCCTAGGGGACAGGCTGTGTGCTAGGGTGTTGGGGTCCTCCAGAGGACAGGCTGTGGGATTGGAGTGCTCCATCATCTGCATGAGAGGCGATGACCAGGTGGGATTAGGAGGAGTTAGGATGTGTTTGGAAGAACTGGATGAAGAATGTGTGAGAAAGAGGGAGAGGTCTGGGTGAGCCGAGGCCTCTGTCTCCCAGGGAAGAGGCAGGAAGTGAGGTGGAACGAGAGCCCCTACTCAACCCCGGACAACCACTAACCTATTCTCCATTTATATAACTTTGCCGTTTCAAGAATGCAGCAGTCATGGAATCGGAGTAAATAGTCTGTTGGAACTTGCTTTTTTTCACGGAGGATTTTCACTCTGGATTCCTCTATGTTGTTGTGTATGAATTGTCTGTTCCTTTTGATTGCGGCGTGGTCTTCCCGGCATGCATGCACCACAGCCTATTTCCCACTCCCCTACGGACAGACGGCTGCGTGGCTTCCAATTTTTCATATAGCTTCTATGAACATTCGCGTGCAGGGTTCTGTGTGAATGAAAGTTTCATTTCTCTGGGATTAATGTCCAGGAGTGCAATTGTTGGCTGGTAGTTGCAATTTTAGTTTTTTAAAAAACTGTCAAACTGCTTTCCAGAGTGGCTGTACAATTTTACATTCCCATCGGTGATGCAAGAGTGAGCCAGCCTCTCGAGTCCTAGGCAGCTGGCAGTGTTGTCTCTGTTTTCTTTTTTCTTTCTTTCTTTTCTTTTCTTTCTTTTTTTTTTTTTTTTTTTGAGACAGTGTTTTGCTCTCGTCGCCCAGGCTGGAGTGCAATGGCTCACTGCAACTTCCACCTCCTGGGTTCAAGTGATTCTCCTGCCTCAGTCTCCTGGGTAGTTGGGATTACAGGCACCTGCCACCACACCTGGCTAATTTTTGTATTTTTAGTAGAGACGGGATTACACCGTGTTGGTCAGGCTGGTTTCAAACTCCTGACCTCAGGTGATCTGCCTGCCTCGGCTTCCAGGTGTGAGCCACTGCACCTGGCCTGTTTTCTATCTCAGCCTTTCTGATAGGTGTGCAGTGATAGCTCATAGTTTTAATTTGCATTTCCCTAATGGCTCACGATCTTGAACGTCTTCTCATGTGCTTAGTTGCCATGTGCATATCCTCCTTAGTGAAATCTTCTCCCATTTTACTTTTTTTTTTTTTTACTTTTGAATTTTGAAAATTGTTTAGAAGTGGTGAGAGGGAACATTCTTGCCTTGTCTTCCTGAGAAAGCTTCAGGTTTCTCACCATTAGGCATAATGTTAGCTCTATGTCTTTTGTAGATGTTCTTTAATAGGTCTGAGGAAGTTCCTCTCTATTCCTAGTTTTCTTAGAGTTTTTGTTTTATCATGAATGGGTGTTGAATTTTGTTAAATGCTTTTTCTGCATCAATTGATATCAGCATGTGATTTTTCTTCTTTAGCTTGTTAATATGGTAGATTACATTGCTTGATATTTTTCACAGTTTTATTGAGATTATAATTAAATACCATATAATTCACCCAATTAAAGTGTACAAATTCATACCTGTAATCCCAGGACTTTGGGAGGCTAAGGTAAGAGGATCACTTGATCCCAGGTGTTTGAGACCAGCCTGGGCACCATAGCAAGACCCTGTCTCTACTAAAAATAAAAAATTAGCTGAGTGTGGTGGTGTGTGCCTGTGGTCCCAGCTACTTGGGGGCTGAGGTGGGAGGATCACTGAGCCTGGGAGGACAAGACTGCAGTGAGGCGTGATTGCACCACCACACTCCAGCCTGGGTGACAAAGAGAGACCCTGTTTCAAAAAAAATGTACAATTTAATGGTTTTTTTCAGTATATTCACTGAGTTGTGTGACCATCACCATGATCAATTTTAGAGCATTTTTATTAACCCAAATGAAACTCCACGCTCATTAGCATTTGTTCTTCATTTCCCTCCAACCCTATCCCCTCCCCTAGCCATAGGCAGCAACTAATTTATTTTATTTTATTCCCCTATGGATTTACCTGTTCTGAAGATTTTATATATACATAGAGTCAGGCAATATGTGGCCTTTTGTGACTAGCTTCTTTCACTGAGCATGTTTCCAAAGGTTATCCATGTTTTAGCATGTGTCAGACACCATTCATTTTTATTGTCAAATAATCCACTGTGTGTATCTACCACATTTTATTTATTTAGTGATGGACATTTGGGTTGCTTGTACTTTTTTTTTTTTTTTTTTTTTTGAGATGGAGTCTTGCTCTGTCACCCAGACTGGAATGCAGTGGCACGATCTTGGCTCACTCCAACCTCCGCCTCCTGGATTTAAACGATTCTCCTGCCTCAGCCTCCCAAGTAGCTGGGGTTACAGGTGCTCACCACCATGCCTGGCTAATTTGTGTATTTTTAGTAGAGACGAGGTTTCACCATGTTGGCCAGGCTGGTCTCAAACTCCTGACCTCAAGTGATCCTCCTGCCTCAGCCTCCCAAAGTGCTGGGATTACAGGTGTGAGCCACCGTGCAGGGCCAGGTTGTTTCCACTTTTAGGGTATTATGACTAATGATCCTATTAATGTTATTGTACACATTTTTGTGTGGACATATGTTTTCATTTCTCACGGGCATATTCCTACAAGTGGAATTGCTAGGTCATATGGTAGCTCCATGTTCAACATTGATTGATTTTTGAACATTGAACAAGCCTTGCATTCCTGGAACAAACCGTACTTAGTTATGTGTGTAGTTCTTTTGATATATTACTGAATTCCCTTTGTTAATATTTTGTTATAGATTTTTGCACCATATTCATAAGAGATGTTGGCCTGTAGTATTTTTTCTTTGTACTGTATCTGATTTTGGTATCAGGGTAATACGGTCTTCATAAAACTCACTGATGAGATATACTTCATTTTCTATTTTCTGGAAGAGATTGTATAGAATTGGTGTTAATTTAAATGTTTGGTAGAATTCTCTAGTGAAACCATCTGACCCTAGAGATTTCTTTTGTAAAAATTCGAATTTAATTTACTTAATAGAGATTATAGAGCTATTCAAATTACCCATTTTATGTTGAATGAGTTATAGTATAATTTGTGCTTTTTGAGGAATCACTAAGTTTTCCAAGTTACATATGTAAGGTTGTAAAATGGCAATCTAATATACCATTACTATTCTTTGATGTCTTCAGGGTTTGTAATGGTATTTCCTGTTTCATTCCTGACATTAATAACTTTCACTCTCTCTTTCTTCTTTGCCAGTCTTGCTAGAGGATTGTTAATTCCATTGATATTTTCAAAGAAGTAGCTCTTGGTTTCATTGATTTTTTTCTACTGTTTTTGTTGATTTGTTTTCTATTTCATTGATTTTTAATCTCAGCTTCATTATTTCTCATTTCTGCTTGCTTTGGGTTTATTTTCCTCTTCTTTTTCTAGGTTCTTGAGATGAGAGCTTATATCGTTTTTGAGACTTGCTTTCCTTTTGATACTAGCATTTATGCTGTAAATTTCCTCCCATCACTGATTTAGCTGTGTTCTGCCAATTTTGATATGTTGTATTTTCGCTTTCATTCAGTTCAATATAATTCTGATTTCCCTTGAGACTTTCTCTTTGAATCCTGGATTATTTGGAAGTATGTTTAATTTCCAAGTGTGCAGATTTTCCTCCTCTCTTTTTGTTACTTATTTCTAATTTGATTGCATTGTGGCTACAGAATACTCTGTATGATTTCAATTCTTTTAAATTTGTTGAGGTTTGGTTTATGGCCCAAAGTGTAGTCTATCTTGGTGTATGTTCTGTAGGCACTTTGTAAGAATATTCTGCTGTTGTTGGATGGAGTGTTCCATAAATATTTATTATATTCTATTGGTTGATGGTGTTGTTCAGTTCTTCTATAACTGCACTGATTTTCTGTCTAGTTCTATTAATTGCTGAGAGATAAATGTTTAAGTCTCTAACTATAAAACTATACTATAAATGTGTCTTTCTCCTTTCAGTTCTATTAGTTTTTGTGTTAGATATTTTGCAGCTCTGTTGTTTTGTGCATATGTGTTTAGGATTTCTACGTCTTCTTGGTAAAGTGACCTTTTTATCACTACAAGATGCCTCTCTCTGTGCCTGGTAATTTTCTTTGCCTTGAAGTTTAGCATATATTACGTGAATATAACCTCTCCTACTTTCTTTGGACTGATGCTTGAATGATATGTCTTTTTCCATCGTTTTACTTGCACCTTACCTATATTGTTATTTAATTTTATTTTTCAACTTTTATTTTAGATTGGGGGCTACACGTGCAGGTTGTTACAAAGGCATGTTGTGTGACACTGAGGTTTGGTGTACCACTGAACCTGTCACCCAGGTAGTGAGCACAGTCCTCAATAAGTAGTTTTTCAAGCCTTGACCTCCACTCTCTTTCCCTGCTCCAGTAGTCCCCAGTGTCTGTTGTTCCCATCTTTATGTCCATATGAACCCATACACTGTTATTTTAGAAGTAAATTTCTTATAGACCTTGCATAGTTGAGTCATATTTTTAAATTCACTCTGCCAATCCATCTTTTAGTTGATGTATTCAGACCGTTTACATGTAATGCATTTTTTTCTGATATGTTAGGGCTATGGGTAAATTGAACATTTTTTTAGAATTCCATTTTGATTTATTGTTGTGGGAAGTCAGGGACCCTGAATGGAGGGACCGGCTGAAGCCATGGTAGAAGAACATAAATTGTGAAGATTTCATGGACGTTTATTAGTTCCCCAAATTAATACTTTTATAATTTCTTACATCTGTCTTTACTGCAATCTCTGAACATAAATTGTGAAGATTTCATGGACACGTATCACTTCCCCAATCAATGCCCTTGTGATTTCCTATGCCTGTCTTTGCTTTAATCTCTTAATCCCATCATCTTTGTAAGCTGAGGATGAATGTCACCTCAGGACCCTGTGATGATTGCGTTAACTGCGCAAATTGTTTAAACAATATGAAATCTGGGCACCTTGAAAAAGGAACAGGATAACAGCAATGTTCAGGGAGCAAAGGAGATAACCTTAAAGTCTGGTGGCCTGTAGGCTGGGAGGAACAGAGCCATATTTCTCTTTTTTCAAAAGCAAATAGAAGAAATATCGCTGAATTATTTTTCTCAGCAAGGAACATCCCTGAGAAAGAGAATGTGTACCTAAGGGGAGGCCTCTGGAATGGCCGCTTTGGGGATGTCTGTCTTTTATGGTTGTAAATAAGGGATGAAATAAGCCCTGGTCTCCTCTAGCGCTCCCAGGCTTATTAGGAAGAGGAAATTCCCACGTAATAAATTTTGGTCAGACCGATTGTCTGCTCTCAAACCCTGTCTCCTGATAAGATGTTATCAAAGGCAACACGTGCCTGAAACTTCATTAGCAATTTTAATTTTGCCCTGGTCCTGTGATCTTGCCCTGCCTCCATTTGCCTTGTGATATTTTATTACCTTGTGAAGCATATGATCTCTGTGACCCACGCCCTATTCATACACTCCCTCCGCTTTTGAAAATCGCTGATAAAAACTTGCTGGTTTTATGGCTCAGGGGGCATCACGGAACCTACCGACATGTGACGTCTCCCCCGGATGCCCAGCTTTAAAATTTCTCTCTTTTGTACTCTTTTCCTTTATTTCTCAGACCAGCCGACACTTAGGGAAAATAGAAAAGAACCTACATGAAATATTGGGGATGAATTTCCCCTGATAATTTATCTATAATGTTTCTTGGTGTATCTCTTTTATAGCTTTTTAAAGTCGTTGTTCTAGGTACTAAAGTATATATACACATTACTTGTCACAGTCTACTGATGCCATCATTTTATCAGTTTGAGTAAAATCAAGAAAACATACCTCCTTTACATCCTTTACCTCTCTCATTTGTTATAGAATTGTCTTGACGATTTCCTCTGCATACATTGATAAACACATCAAAGAGTGTTAAAATTTTTGCTTCAGACATTCAACAGAATTTAGGAAAATCAAGAGGAGAGGGAAAATGTATTTACCTATGTATAAATGTTATTCAGTAGCATGCTGTCAACAGTAGATGACAGAATTATTTCCATTAAGCACTTGCATTCTCTGAATGAAAATAGCACATGATGCATCTGTTAAGAATCTTGCTTGGACTTACCTTTTTTTTCTTCCCTTTGAGATGGAGTTTCGCTTTGCTGCCCAGGCTGGAGTGCAATGGTGCGGTTTCAGCTCACTGCAACCTCCGCCTTCTGGGTTCAAATGATTATCCTGCCTCAGCCTCCCAAGTAGCTAGGATTACAGGTGTCCGCCACCACGCCTGGCTTATTTTTGTATTTTTAATAGAGATGGGGTTTTACTATGTTGGCTAGGCTGGTGGTGAACTCCTGACCTCAGGCGATCCACCCACCTCGGCCTCCCAAAGTGCTGGGATTACAGGGATGAGCCTACCTACAGGGATGAGCCACCGCACTGAGCCTGGACTTACTTTTTATTTTATTTTATTATTATTTTTTGAGATAGGGTCTCACTCTGTCACCCAGGCTTGAGTGCAGTGGCACAATCCTGACTCACTGAAGCCTTGACTTTCCTGGCTCAGGTAATTCACCCACCTCAGCCTCCTGAGTAGCTGGGACTACAGGCATGCACCACCATGCCTGGCTAAGTTTTTGTGTTTTTAATAGAGATAGGATTTTGCCGTGTTGCCCAGGCTGGTCTCAAACTCCTGGGCTCAATGAATCTGCCTGCCTTGGCTTCCCAGAGTGCCAGGATTACAGGCGTGAACCACCACGCCTCTCCTTACCTATATTCTTTTACCTTCCTGATGTTCTAAAATGTATTCTTTCATTTTCCCTTTCTGTTTAGATAACTTCCTTTAGCCATTCTTTCAGAGTAGGTCTGCTGGCAATAAATTTTTAGTTTTCTTTAAAAACATCTTGATTTCTCTTTCACTGGATGTAGGCATCTGGCTTGACTGTTCTTTCCTCTCATTACTTGAAAATGTTATGTCACTTTCTTCTGGCCACCATGGTTCCTTTCATCTGAATTGTTTTTTCCCTGTAGGGATATTTTAATTTCTCTCTTTAAGACTTTTTTCTTTGCTTTTGGTTTTTAAAATTTTGCCCACTATATGTGTTGGATTTTTTTGGGGTTATCTCATTTGGGGTTTGCTCAGCTTCTCAGATCTGTAGGTTTATGTCTTTTGCCACATTTAGGAAGTTTTTGGCCATGATATCTTCAAATACTTTTTAAGCTACATACTCTTCATTATCTTCTGGCATTTGGATTATATGAAAGTTAGATCTTTTTTTATGGTCCCACAGGTCTCTGAGGTTCTGATAAATAGTTTTAGACTATGTTTTCTCCATTGTTCAGGTTGAGTGATTTCTATTGTTCTGTCTTCCAGTTATTGATTCTTTTCTCTGTCCCCTCCATTTAACTGTTGAGTTCATTTTTGCATTTAAAATTTTGCTATTGTGTTTTTCAGTTTCATTTGGCGCTTATTTGCTGAGACTTTTCTGTGTTTCATTTGTTTCAAATGTGTTTGTTATTGCTTGTTGAAGCATTTTTATTTTGGCTGATTTAGAAATTTTTTTTCAGATAATTCTAACATCTCCATCATCTTGGTGTCATCATGTATTTTCTTTCAAGTTGAGATATTTCTGGTTATCACTATGACGTGGTTTTGAGTGAAACCTGCATATTTTGAGTATTACATTATAAGACTCTAATCACCACTTAACCCTTCTGTTTAGTTGCCTTCCTTTGACACCACTCCAGCAGAAGGGCCTGACATTGCCTCATTGCTGCCAGATAGGGTTAGAAGTTCAGGTTCCCCAAGATGGGGAAGGATTCCACCTTATTGCTGGGTGAGTTTGGGACCTCTGCCTCTCACTAGGCCTCTGCTGATATCACCCTGGCTGAGTGGGGTGGGACACCTCATTACTGCTCATTACTGACCTCTAGTGACACCATTGGGGGGATGGCCTCATTACTGCTGAGCAGAAGTGAATGCCTTGACTCTCCACTTGGCCTCCTCTGACACCATGTCAACAAGGAAAGACAGGGGTCCCTTTTACTGCAGGGCAGGGATGAAGTCCAGGCTTCTCACATTGGTGGTCCCCACTTAAGCCACTGGGGGAGGAGTGTGTAGGGAGGAGGTGGAACTCCCTAGCACCCAGCAACGGTGAATGTCCAAACTCCCTACTCAGTCTTTTGCGAAGCATCCCTGTGAGGACTGGGGGCCAGGCACTGTGTAATAGCCTTTGGAGGGTGCCCACTCAGCCTTTGCTCTCCTGAGTGGATGTGGGTCTGCAGTATTATGCTGCAGTAGAACAGATATTGTCTAAAAGATTTCTATCTTGCTAGGCTACTCATTTCCTGGTCCTTTGGCTGTGGGCAGGCTTCTCTTGGGGCTTTTTGTTCAAACATCAAGTTTTTAGTTGTACTTAACAGGAAGAACAGGGAAAAGTAGGTCTTCTCTGTCTTCCTGAAAGCACCAGTCCTGAGCTGTATATTTTTAGTGTTGGCAGATAGGTCTGTACATTTGCATGCCAGCTTGTGAGGTTTGGGTTGGGGAGGAATGCAACAGTGCAGTCTGGGCTGGGGTGGGAGCAGGTGGGCTCCACTGTACCTGGCAGGGCTGTAGACACGTGTGTCCTTGAGAGGCTGGGCTTTTATTCTCATTGTTTCTAGTTTTGCCAGCGTGGCCATTCTGGGATGTTTTGCTCTTGGGAGACATTCCTCACTCTTGCCCTACTGTGTTCTGAATCCCAGTGTCTGACTCGAGCTTGGGCTCTGGCTTGGGTTCAGCCAATAGGAGACTCTTCTGGGAGATTGGGGAGGGAGGATGCCCCACTCTTCTTTGGGGAATCTCTTCTGGGGCTCCAGCTCCTTCTAGAAGTTCTCAGAGTAGCTTCTATTTCATTCTTGGACCCTGGCTGATTCAGTCAGTGAAGGAAGCAAGAGGCAGAGGCAGCAGCTGGGAGTGAAAGGGGGATGGGTGTGTGGGGTTTAAGTGGGGAGTGGAGGAGAGCAGGTGCGTACACTGCCTGGGGAGGTGTGGTGGGATTGCTGGGCAGTACTAGGGCCCACCTGGGGTTCCTAATATTATGTCATCTGCAGGCATAGGCAGCAAGGAAGGTTTTCTACAGACATGTACAGCTGCTGAGCAGGGTTGGGATTTGGCCACAGGTGGCAGACTCTAGGGGCCCATGGTCCCCACCTCCTGGTGTTCACACCCTGGTTTAGTCCTCTCCCTTTGAGTGTGGGCAGGCAGGACCCAGGACTGACCTCCAGCTGACAGAATACAGCAAAGTGGTAGATGTCGCCCTGACACGTAATAGCCTGTAAAACTCTGCCTCACTGCTGCTCGCTCTCCAGATGCTCCTTGTTGCCTGAAAAGGCAAGCAGACATACTGGAGGAGCCCAAATGGTGAGGATGCAGGAGCCTGTTGGGGTGAAGGGGGCCTCTGAGGGGGCCTCCTGTAACAAAACACCATAAACTTCTTGCTGGCCCACAGCCAGCAAGAAGCTGCAGCCCTGAGTCCTGCAGCCACCAGGACGTGGATCCTGTCTGCACTGAGTGACCTTGGCAACAGATTCTTCCCCATTGGAGCTTCCAGATGAAATCACAGCCCAGTGGCCCCTTGAGATCCCAAGCAGACAACCCAGTTGAGCCACCCTGGCCTTGGCCCACAGAAACTCTGAGATTATACACGTGTGTGCTTTTAAACAGGTACACTTTGTGGTGATTTGTTTTGCAGCAATAAAAAACTCATTTATCAGGTAAGTTTGAGAGAATGAGTTGGGGCAAGTAAGAGGAGGGCGTTTGCTGGACCCCAGAGGCTCCACTGGGAAGGAGGGGAGTGAGGTCTTGGAGAAGGGACACGGCCTGAAAGAGAATGGACATTTGTTGCACTAAGGGTGGGTGGTATGTTCCTGTGTGAGTCCATTCATGCTGCTGTAACAAAACATCATAAACTGATGACTTATGCCACAAACATAATTTCTCACAGTTTGGGAGGCTGTGAAGTCTCAGATCACAGCACCAACAGATTCAGTGTCTGGGGAGGGCCCACCTCCTGGTTCACAGACAGCACCTTCTCGCCGTGTCCACACATGGTGGAGAGGAGCTGAGCTCTCCCGCAACTCTCAGAAGGGTCTGGAGCTGATTCATGAGAGCTCTACCCTCAGGGCCTCTCCAAATCCCAATCACCTCCCTGAGACCCCACCTCTGAATACCATCCCATTACAGGGAAGGGTTTCAGCCTCTGAGTTTGTTGGAGGGCACATACACATCCAGTCTGTGACAATTCCAATGGCATGTTCTTCTAAAGAAGCTGGGTGTTTTAGGAGGGGCAATGGCGCCCTGGAATTGTGAATGGAGAGCAGGAGGACCCCCTCTAAAGTCTCAGCACGACCAGTTATATAATTTGTGGGGTCCTTTGTTCAAAACCAGGGAAAATGCCATTAATGGTAAGGATAAAGTTTTTCCCTTTCTTCCATAGTCTCTCTCTCTCGGCTTGTCATGGTGCTTTTAAATTGGTATTTAACGTCATTATTTAAATAAAAAAATTTAAATTTTAAATTGTTAGCATTACTTTTACTGGTCATCTTTATATCATGCCACATCAGTTTTAAATGAAAATATTGAAACATTTAGCTTGTGTGTGGAATTTGTGAAATCAGACAACTCTTTTGTAGCTGGTATGTACATTTGTACGTTGTTCTTACCGGGCAGTGGAACCATTGTCTAAAACCAATGCAACTGCTTTATCTCACTTTTATGATACAAGAACATTCTGCCGACATGGCCTGCCTTAGGCTCACTGGTTTGTGAGTGATCACTTTCAGCATAAGTGGTTGGTTAAAGCAGGGAAATAACAGTGGTGAGAAAGATATATGGACTTCCTTGGTCGTTCAGGTTTCTTCAAATGTTATGTCTTTCTATATTTGAAGTAAGTTCTGGCTCCACCAGGAAGTGTGCGTCTGGGGCTGTCAGTGCTTGGCTTACTCAGCTGTAGACATGACATGTCTTGTACCTGCTTTGAGTCTCAGCAAACTCTCATCATCCTGGGTCCACTGCAATTCTGTGCTCACGGGGCATTGTGAAAACTATGTGAAAACAGGCGATTAGGAGTGGTGACACACTACTGTGCTAACTCCAGCCCCAGCACGTGCCTCTGCATCTCAGCACCAGAAATCCTGCTTGGCCAAAGTGCACAGTCAGTCCTGGCTTCACGGCAACCCTGGACAGCAAACTAAGCAGCTGCAAGGCCAAAGGTCATTTCTGGTGCTGTAGGATGCTTCAAAATGTAAAAAATAAAATGGTAAGTGGTTTGAAATATAAGCCCCAAAGTAGGACAGCATAACTTTACAAGTATAGGAATAGTTCTTACTTTTATCGTAGGTATTATATTCTCACCAGAAAAGTATTAATTTGCTAAACGCAAAAAATATGAAAATCATAGAAGAGACAAAAACCAAAGGAAAAGGACCCCCGTGGGCACTTTCGCCATCCAGAAGTAGCCATGTTTTGGAGGGTGTGTTTTTTGGGCCTCTGTGGTATGTATGTAATTTATACATATTTAGTTCAAAAAAAATCAGTGTACCACTTGTCCTTATTCTTTCCACATCTTTTTTTTTTTTTTGAGACGGAGTCTCGCTCTGTCGCCCAGGCTGGAGTGCAGTGGCGCAATCTCGGCTCACTGCAAGCTCCGCCTCCCGGGTTCACGCCATTCTCCTGCCTCAGCCTCTCCGAGTAGCTGGGACTACAGGCGCCCGCCACCACGCCCGGCTAATTTTTTGTATTTTCAGTAGAGACGGGGTTTCACCGTGGTCTCGATCTCCTGACCTCGTGATCCGCCCGCCTCGGCCTCCCAAAGTGCTGGGATTACAAGCGTTGAGCCACCGCGCCCGGCCTCTTTCCACATCTTTAGCATTTCCCGATAGCAAGAACCATCTCTTAGATCATTTTTAACGTAGCACAGAATTTCATGCTGCGCACACATCACAATTTACTTAACTAGCTCTCTGTTGCTGAACTACTTAGGCCATTGCTAGGGTGTCCAGAGGTGGTTCCTTCTGGTGGGTTCTTGGTTTCGCTGACTTCAAGAATGATGCTGCACACCTTCGCACTGAGTGTTACAGCTCTTAAAGGTGGCACAGACCCAAAGAGCGAGCAGCAGCAAGATTTACTGTGAAGAACAAAAGCACTCACAGACTAGAAGGCGAGTCCAGCAGGTTGGGGGGTGGCCAGCTTTTTATTCCCTTATTTGTCCCTGCCCACGTCCTGCTGATTGGTCTGTTTTACAGAGTGCTGATTGGTCTACTTTACAGTGTGCTGATTGGTCCACTTTACAGAGTGCTGATTGGTCCATTTTAGAGAGTGCTGATTGGTGCATTTACAATCCTTTAGCTAGACACAGAGTGCTGATTGGTGCATTTACAATCCTTTAGCTAGACTGAAAAGTTTTCCAAGTCCCTACTCCACCCAGGAAGTCCGGCTGGCTTCACTTCTCACTAGTGTGAAATGCTGTTGCGTGGTTAGGATGCTGGAACTCTGGGACCACCTCCGTAGAAGCAACCTTCCTATTGTACGGACTCCCAAGGTGCAAACGTTAGTCCCAATGTGCGTTTCATCAAGAGTGGTTTCTTTTTGGCTGCCCTAGAGAGAAGACTGGTAGTGGAGCATGCATCTGGAGGGCAGAGACGGCAGGCAGTACTCGGGCGCGCCGGCAGTGGAGCTCCTGCAGACGTCCGTGCCCACTGGACTCACTGAACTTGCAGCCGGCAAGCGCAGGCTTCTGCGGGGAGCCGGCAGGGCTGACCCCTCACACTCCTGCCCCAGCGGGACCACTGGGCAGAGCTCTTGGGCTCCTGCAGGCCAGGAGTTTGCTTCATTTCTCACAAAAGGGAGGTGAGTTTAAAATAGTGCCATCTTGTAAATGTGGACTTCACACAGATTGGGTTTCCATGAGCATTGTTCCCCCACGTTTGTTGTGGGAAAAATTTCCAGAAATTTTGCAAGAATTTTTCCAGCATTAGATCACTTTCCTGACTTAGTTTTTGATGACTGATATTTGTAAAATATGATAAACTTAATTTAGCTCCAAAAGATAATAAAAATAGAAAAGAGAGTTTGTAGCATGAAGACTTAACACTTAATATATTATTTAAGGTATTGTAATTATTCTGCAATTTTGGAAAGCATATGTCTCCTAGGGCATGCTTTATTTCTATACGTATAGCAAGTGAATTAACTGAGTATTGTTTTTCATGTCAGAAAAGTCAGAATTTACATAAAAGGAAATTTAAAAATAATTTCAACTTTTATTTTAGATTCAGGGGTTAAATGTGCAGGTTTGTTACCTGGGTATATTGTGTGATGCTGAGGTTTCAGGTACGACTGATCACCCGGGTAGTCAGCATGGTACCCAATAGTTACTTTTCCACCCTCCCTCCTCCTGCCCCTGTGTGGTCCAAGTGTCCCCTGCTGCCTTCTTTATGTCCATGCGCACCCGGGGGTTAGCGCCCACTTGTCATGAGAATATGCGGTATTTGGTTTCCTGTTCCTGGGTTAATTCACTTGGATAATGGCCTCTAGCTACATCTATGTTGCTGCAAAAGACATGATTTCATTCTTTAAGAAAAAATTTGATACATCTTTAAATATTTACTTACGTAAAGACAATGAATGGTTTTTACATGTCAGTGCTTATACTGCAAACCCATAATTTGCAGTTCACACAGATGTCCTTGTAATGAGAAAAGCAGCATCCTATGAGTGGGTGTCTCTGCCTGTCTTTGTTGGGCCATATCGATTACATGGCAGATCTGAGAATCCTCTTTCCCACAGCCAGAGCCCCGACCCCTGCAGTACTGATGGTCTCTCCAGCCTTTAACAAAGCACCACAGAATTGCATGCGGGTGTGGTGCATGCTGCTGCTGTCATCCTGCCCGCTCCAGGGGGAGCTCCCCAGCGTGTGTGCTCATACTTTCACTGCATGTTTCTATTGACTTATAGTCTATGCTGTCCTTTTGCAAGTGGTGAAACTTTGAGTTGCTCTCTTTGGCAACGTGTTTTGAGGTTTCTCTGTGCTGATGCCTATAGCTCTCGTTCATTCGTGTGAACTCCTTGCATAGAATTTCATTATGTGAACATGCTACCATTCACACATGTTCTCCTGTTGGCGGCTTTTCAGTTTCTGCTCCTCATCCCCCCAGTGTGTGCTATTAAAAACAGCCTGCAGCAAATGTTCTCTGTTATACACTGAATGTGTCTGTTCCCCCCAGATTCATATTGAATAGTTTGAGTATTAACCTTCTCTGGTCCCATGTTGCAGGATCTTCTCCCAGCGAGAGGCTTGCCTTTTCCTTTTCTTTAAAGAGTGGTTTGTTGGGAAGTGTCTAATATGGCCGGAAGGACTGTGTGGCCTGCGCATGGGGAGGCAGATGAGGCAGCAGGATTGTCCCAGCCAGGATGTGAGTGATGGAAGGCTAATGTTCAGCTTCCAGTGAGACAAGAATTGGGAAAACCAGAAGAACATATGTTCCAAGTTCTTTGACCTCACTTCTTGCTTCGATGTATGGTGTACCAGGGGCAGACTGGGGCCTGTCATGAGCTCCACAGGCAGGAGGCCCTGGGCAGCCAGGCAGGATTCCAGGTGGTGGAGGAAGGAGGGCGTGGAGAGGTGCTGACAGGCGCAGGCACATGGGGGCAGGAGCTGGCAGGTGTGGTGGTCCAGTGAAGGGAGGGCTGAGGGTGCCCTGACCCCACAGCCTGCCCAGGGCACGGGGAGGGGGGTGTCAGGATGGCACTGGCAACTACCTAGGCTGAGTGTGGAGATGCCAGAAGGTGCCACCCTTGTCCGCAGGCATGAGCCCTCATGAGTGAGCAGCACCTCCCATGCAGAGCTTCTCCCAGGAGGAGGAGCAACAGAGAACCGCAGCCCCAAGGGGCAGCTCTCAGCACCATGAGGAGAATGGCCTGTTGGCCCATCCCACCCACGGTGAGGGATCTCAGGGGAGGGGCTTACTGGTGTGAATGTCTGAGTGTGGAGGGCACAGGCTGTTGTGCACATGCACCTAGGCGAGGTCCCTGAAACAGCACACTCCTGTCTCAGGCTAAAGGTTACTGAAGGGTTTTATTACATTTTGCCCTTCCTGTTTCATGAAAATAGGCAGAAAATGAAAAAGAAAACAGTATTCTTATTAGAGAGAAGATGTAAGTCTTTGAACCTAGCATAGGTGGGAGTCTCAGGTATGTGGAAACCAGCAAACCCCTTAGGCTTCGTGAAGTTGAACTCATCTGTTACTGGTTCAGTTGTGAAGAGAATGAGCAGAACGAAAGAACACTATGAGATGCCACAAACAGATTGCTTCAGACTGTGTTGAAAAGGTAATTTGGGGGACTGTACTGGCCTATGTTTTAGCTCTCTGGGAAACATCCCCTTGCAGCCAGGTTTTCTGTCGTTTGTGCAGGAGAGAAGCAGGCAGAGGCTGTAGCCTGCCGTGTCCCCTTTTCCCTTTGGCTCCCAGGCAGCTCAGGCGCAATTTCTTGGGTCAGTTACATCACCTGTGCACAAACTGATTGCAAGGTATTTTCTTAAAATGATTAAAATCTGTGTGAAACAAGGCAGGATATACATATAAAGAAAGCTGGAAGGAAGAGTGAATTCAGGATCTATTGCCAGGTAACAAATTTCTCCCAAACTTAGCAGCTTAAAAGAGTACATATTTATTTTCTCAGTTTCATGGGTCAGAAATCTGGGCACTGCTGAGCTAGGTCCTCTGCTCAGGGTCTTCACAGGCTGGGACAAGTTGTCAGCTAGAGCCGTAGCATCTCAGTGTTCAGCTGGAGCAGGGTCCGCTTCTGAGCTCATCTGTGTGGTTGCTGGCCGGGTGTGGTTCTTCCTGGGCTGTTGGATGGATGGCCTCGGTTCCTTGCTGGCTGTTGACTGGAGGCCACCTTAGCTCATTGCCAGGGGCCCGCTCCATCTGGGCAGGCACAAGGGACAGTCTTTTGTGATCTAATCATGGAGTGACACCATCTCTTCTTCTGTATTCTGTTGGTTAGAAGCCAGTCACTAGGTCCAGCCCACACTCAGGGATAGGATTGCTGGAGGGTGTGAGTAGCAGCAGGCCAATTCCTGGGAGCCACTCAGGCACCACCAACCCCAGAGATGAATAGTGATGAAGGAAATTGTTGTGAAAAAGTTGGAAATGGAATGCAAAGATGATTGGTGTCTTTTATAGGAAGTGAAGGGAGGTCTGGAGTCCTTCCAGGTTATCTGCATCTTTCACTGTTTGCAACTGATCAGAAAGCTGACAATAATGCAAATGACTCTTTTCCCTAGAAGTAAAGTTGGATTGTGTCCGTGGAATGCATTGTCTAGTTTTGCATTTATTTGTAAGTTCAATTCAACATTGTCACCCAGGCTGGAGTGCAGTGGTGAAATCTCAGCTCACTGCAACCTCCGCCTCCCAGGTTCAGGCGATTCTCCTGCCTCAGCCTCCCGAGTAGCTGGGACTACAGGCACTCGCCACCACATCCGGCTAATTTTTGTATATTTAGTAGAGACGGAGTTTCACCATGTTGGCCAGGATGGTCTCGATCTCCTGACCTCGTGATCACCCGCCTCGGCCTCCAAAAGTGCTGGGATTATAGGCATGAGCCACTGCTTCCGGCCCAATTCAGCATTTCTAATTGCCCATGTATGTATGGTTTTTGCATCTTATCAGTGTCTTCTAATTGATGAGTTAAACAAAATATTGACCTGCATTCATTTTATATTGGGACGTGAGTCACAGTTTTACCCTCCTTTAGCAATACTCCTATAACAGAGGGAACCAACCACAAAGACGTATGGAGAAAGCAGACTTCATTCTCTGGGCACCTCAACTCTTGTCTTTGGGACCCTGCGCATGCTCTGTATGTCCAGCCCTGGAACGCTGCTGGGCATTCCTCAAGGCTGTTTCCCCCGTCCTAGCTGAGGACTTCTACCCTTTTGTTAGAGGAATACGTCTTGTCCATACAATCGTAATGACATGGAACAAACAAAATTGCCAAATTAAAGATGAATTTTTTAATCTAATATGCTAATTTTATTCATAAAAAAGTAAGCACAGGGCTGGGTGCGGTGGCTCACGCCTGTAATCCCAGCACTTTGGGAGGCTGAGGCAGGTGGATCACCTGAGGTCTGGAGTTCAAGACCAGCCTGACCAACATAGAGAAACCCCTTCTCTACTAAAAATACAGAATTATCTGGGCCTGGTGGCACGTGCCTATAATCCCAGCTACTCGGGAGGCTGAGGCAGGAGAATCACTTGTATCTGGAAGGCTGAGGTTGCAGTAAGCTGAGATCGCACCATTGTACTACAGCCTGGGCAACAAGTGAGAAACTCTGTCTCAAAAAAAAAAAAAAAAAAAAAAAAGATGTGATATGGTCTGGCTCTGTGGCCTCACCCAAATCTCATCTTGAATTGTACTCCCATAATTCCCATGGGTTGTGGGATGGAACCAGTGGGATAGTTTGAATCAAGGGGGCGGTTTCCTCCATACTGTTCTTATAATAGTGAATAAGTTTCACAAGATCTGATGGTTTTATCAGGGGTTTCCACTTTTGCATCCTCAAAAAAAAAAAAAATTAAGCACAGAGTGACACGCAGACTTCCCCACTCTCTCCACTCTCTCTTTCCCATTCACTTTGCCTAATTAAATCTCAGAAAATTTTGAATCAATTTTTTTGTATCTCCAAAATAGTATGTAAGAATGACAGATGTACTTAAATACAATTGGTTGTCGGATTGACAGACTTAAATTATCTATTTTTTTTAAAGGCAAGATTGTGTGGGAAGGTTTATTTCTGATCAGTGGAAAATGTAATTATTTTTTTCTAATTGTTTTCACAAATCAGGTATTAATTGACCTTAAAATTTGCCCTTTCAAAATTAGCTAATTAGCTTTCGGTCTTCCACTTAGCAGGAATATATTTGATGGCAGGTTGGACAGGGAAGCAAATTAGAGAGAATATGTTAAAAATAATGAAGATAAATTATTTTAAGACAGCGTTTACATCTGTCATCGATTGGTTACTGTATTTCATTATTATCAAGTGAAAATGAATATACTGCTGAAAATTTGGAGGTCGAAGGGAGAACACAGCATCGTGCCCCTAACACAATCATTACTGTCTGCTTGCATTTATCTGCATTCCCTTCTGGTCTTTCCCATATGTAATACAAGTTTTTTTTTTTTTTTTTTCTTTT
The DNA here is from genome assembly GCF_009828535.3 of Hylobates moloch. NCBI lineage: Eukaryota > Metazoa > Chordata > Mammalia > Primates > Hylobatidae > Hylobates > Hylobates moloch. The sequence goes on along the minus strand of NW_026652289.1, from coordinate 88,911,529 downwards.
GAGACAGAGTCTCGCTCTGTCACCCAGGCTGGAGTGCAGTGGCGCGATCTCGGCTCACTGCAAGCTCCGCCTCCCGGGTTCACGCCATTCTCCTGCCTCAGCCTCTCCGAGTAGCTGGGACTACAGGCGCCTGCCACCACACACGGCTAATTTTTTTTGTATTTTTAGTAGAGACGGGGTTTCACCGTGGTCTGGATCTCCTGACCTCGTGATCTGCCCGCCTCGGCCTCCCAAAGTGCTGGGATTACAAGCGTGAGCCACCGCGCCAGGCCATAATACAAATTTTTACATAATTGTGCTCAGAGTGTATCTCTTGCTTTGTAGTTTCTTAAATGTAACAATGTTGTAAACACTATCAGTGCTGTTGCAGATTGCTCAAAACTATTATTTTATGTATTTTTAATTGAGATATAATTTCACCAGGACTACAGGCGCCTGCCACCACACACAGCTAATTTTTTTGTATTTTTAGTAGAGACGGGGTTTCACCGTGTTAGCCAGGATGGTCTCCATCTCCTGACCTCGGGATCCACCCGCTTCAGCCTCCCAAAGTGCTAGGATTACAGGCGTGAGCCACTGTGCCCGGCCGGGGTTACTTGTTTTTTGCTTGTTGATTTGTTTAAGTTCCTTATCGATTCCGGATATTAGGCCTTTGTCAGATGCATAGTTTGTGAGTATCTTCTCTCATTCTGTAGGTTGTCCTGTTTACCCTGTTGGTAGTTCATGTTGCTGTGCAGAAGCTCTTGAGTTTAATTAGGTCCCACTTGTCAATTTTTGTTACAATTGCTCTTGGGGACTTAGCCAAAAATTATTTGGCAAGGCTGATGTCAAGAAGAGTATTTCCTAAGTTGTCTTCCAGGATTTCTATAGTTTGAGGTCTTATATTTAAATCTTTAATCTATTTTGCGTTACTTTTTATATATGGTGAAAGGTAGGGGTCCAGCTTCAATCTTCTGCATGTGGCTAGCCAGTTATCCCAGCACCATTTATTGAATAGGGAGTCCTTTCCTCATTGTTTATTCATATTGGCCATGTCAAAGATCAGATAGATGTAGGTGTCAGGTTTTATTTATGAGTTTTCTATTCTGTTCCATTGGTCTGTGTGTCTGTTTTTGTGCCAGTACCAAGCTGTTTGGTTTCCGTGGCTCTATTGTGTAGTTTGAAGTTGGGTAGCATGATGCCTCCAGCTGTGTCCTTTTTGCTTTAAGATTGCTTTGGCAATTTGGTCTCTTTTTTTGGTTCCATATAGATTTTAGAATAGTGTTTTTTTCTAAATCTGTAAAGAACGTTGGTAGTTTCATAGGAATAGCATTGAATCTGTACATTGCTTTGGGCAGTATGGACATTTTTATGATATTGATTATTCCAGTCCATGAGCATGAAATGTTTTTCTGTTTATTTGTGTCATCTCTGATTTCTTTCAGCAATGTTTTGTAGTGCTTATAGAAATCTTTCAACTCCCTGGTTAGCTGTATTCCTAGGTGTTTCATTTTCTTTGTGGCTAGTGTAAGTGGGATTGTGTTCTTCATTTCACTCCCAGTCTGGACTTTATTGCTGTATAGAAATGCTGCTGATTTTTGCACATTGATTGTGCATCTTGAAATTTTACTAAAGTCATTTATCAATTCTAGGAGTCTTTAGGATTTTCTAAGTACAGGATCATATTGTCCATGAGGAGAGATAGCTTGACTTCCTCTTTTCTTATTTGGATGGCTATTACTTTTTCCTCTTGCCTGACTGCTTTGGCTAGAATTTCTAGTACTCTGTTGAATAGGAGTGGTGAAAATGTGCATCCTTGTCTTGTTCCAGCTCTCAAGGGGAATGGTTTGAGCTTTTGCCCATTCAGTATGATGCTGGCTGTAGGTTTGTCATAGATGGCTCTCAGTATTATGAGGTATGTTCCTTCAGTGCCTAGTCTGTTGAGGATTTTCATCATGAGGGGCTGTTGGATTTTATCCAAAGCTTTTCCTGCATGTATTGAGATGATCATACAGTTTTGCTTTTGATTCTGTTTATGTGGTGAAGCACATTTATGGATTTGTCTACATTGAAACAGTCTTGCGTCACAGGAATAAAGCCTACTTGATTGTGGCATATTAACTTTCTGATGTGCTACTTGATTTTATTTGCTAGTATTTTGTCAAGGACTTCCACATCTATGTTCATGAGGGATATTGTTCTGAAGTTTTCTCTTTTCATTGTGTCTCTGCCAGATTTTGGTATCAGGCTGATGTTGGCTTAATAGAGTGAGTTGGGGCAGAGCCCCTCCTTCTTAATTTTTTGGAATAGTTTGAGTAGTATTGATATCAGTTCTTCTTTGTACTTCTGGTAGAATTTGGCTATTAATCCATCTGGCCCAGGGCTTTTTTTGGTTGATAGGTTCTTTCAGATGTTGATACTGGTTTATTCAGGTTTTCAATCTCTTCCTAATTGAGTCTTGGGAGATTGTGTGCTTCCAGGAATTTATCCATTTCCTCTAGATTTTATAATTTATGTACATAGAGTTATTCATACTCGTCTCTGAAGATCTTTTGTAATCCTGTGGGATCAGTTGTAATGTCATTTTGTCATTTCTGATTGTGTTTATTTGGATCTTCTCTTTCTCACATGTAACGACACCCACAGGCTCAAAATAAAAGGGTGGAGTAAAATCTACCATGCAAATGGAAATAAAAAAGAGCAGGAGTCTCTATTCTTATATCAGATAAAACAGTCTTTAAGCCAATAAAAATTAAGAAGGACAATGAAGGGCATTACATAGTAAGGATACGATCCAATCAGAAACCTTAACTATCCTAAATATTTGTGCACTCAACCGTGTAGCCCCCAGATTCATAAAACAACTTCTTCAGCTGTAAAAAGACTTACAGAACCACACAATAATAGTGGGAGATTTCAATACCCTATTGACAGTGTTAGATAGATCACCAAGTCAAAAAACTAACCAAAAAACTCTGGACTTAAACTCAACACTTGACCAGTTGGACCTAATAGACATCTGCAGAACACTCCAACAACCACAGAAGATACATTCTTCCCATCTGCATATGGAACATATTCTACGATTGACCACATTCTCAGTCATAAAGCAAGTTTCAATAAATTCAAAAGAAATTGAAATCATACCAAGCACACTCTGAGACCATAGTGCAATGAAAATAGAAATAAATACAATAAGATCTCGGAAAACCACAAAAATACATGGAAATTAAACAACTTACTCCTGAATAAGTCCTGAGTGAACATGAAAATTAAGGTAGAAATAAAAAATAATTCTTTAAAATTAATGAAAAAAGGACATAATCTTCAAAAATCTCTGAGATGCAGCATTAAGAAGAAAGATTGTAGCCCTAAATGCCTTAATCAAGAAGTTAGAAAGGTCCCAAATTAACAATCTAACTTTATGCCTAAAGGAACTAGAGAGAAAGGAACAAACTAATCCAAAGAAATAATTAAAATTAGAGAAGAACTTAATGAAACTGAGATGCAAAAATCCATACAAAAGATCAATGAAACCAAGTTTGTCCTTCAAAAATTAAGTAAGATTGATAAACTCCTAGCTAGATTAACAAAGAAAGAGAAAGAGAAGATCCTGGTAGGATTTTTATTGGAATGGCATTGAGTCTATAAGATGAATTTATGGAGAGTTGACATCTTAATAATATTGTTGATGAGAAAAGCCAAACACTGTAAAATATTTGAATAGATTTATTTTGAGCCAAATGTGAGGACCGTGACCTGTGGGCACAACCCCAGGAGGTCCGAGGTTACAGCTTGATTTTATACATTTTACGGAGACAAAAGTTACAGGCAGACATCAATCAATACACGTAAGGTACACATTGGTTTGATCCAGAAAGGTGGGACAACTTGAAATGGGGGTTTACAGGTTGTAGGTAGATTAAAATATTTTTTGATTGGCAATTGGTTGAAAGAATTAAGTTATTATCTAAGCCATGGAATCAATAGAAAGGAATGTCTGGGTTAGGATAAGGTTGTAGAGACCAAAGTTCTTTTTAAGTAGATGAAATCTCATAGGTGGCCACCTTTAGATGCAATAGATGCAAATGTCTCCTGTTTAGACCTGTAAAAGGTGCTAGACTCTCGCCTAATCTCTTCAGGATCAGAAAGGGAAGGGGATTCTCTACAGAATGTAGATTGCCTCCACAAGAGACAGCTTTGTAGGGCCATTAAAAATGTGTCAAAGAAATATATTTTGGGGCAAAATACTTTTCTTTTAGGGTCTGCTCTCTGTCATGTGACGCTATATTAGGGTCAGGTTGGAATTTGGTATCTTATTGCTACGAGTCTGCTTCATCAGTTTTAATGTCTCTGTTTTAAATGTTAATGCTAATCGGCTGTGCCTGAATTCCAAGGGGAGGAGAGTATAATGAGGCATATCTAACGCCTCCCACCCCCCTTTCCCATCATGGCTGGAACTGATTGTTCAGGTTTCTTTGAAACTCCCTTGGCCAAGGGGAGGATTCCCTTTAGTTGGTTGAGGGGGCTTAGAATTTTATTTTTGGTTTCAAATATTGAATCTTCTGCTCTAGGAACATGGCTTATCTTTCCATTTATTTAAGTATTATTTAATTTCTCTCAGCAAAATTTTATAGTTTTTAGTGGATAGGTGTTGGACATATTTTGTAAGATTTATCTCCAAATGGCTCATTTTTTGGTGGTGTTTTAAAACATCAATTTACACTTGTTCAATGTTAGTACATAAAACAGAATTGATTTTTGTACATTGATCCTGTGTTCTGCAAACTTGCTAAAGTAACTTATTAAGTATAGCAACGTTTTTGTTTGTAGATTTTTTTGTGGGGGATTTTCTAAGTAAATAATCATGTCTGTGAATAAAAACAGTTTTATAAATCAACATACAAAAACTAATTGTCTTTATATGTTAGTAATGAATAATCTGAAAATAAAATTAAGAAAACTGTTTCATTCACAAAAGCATTAAGAAGAATCACATTTTTAGGGTTAAATTTAATAAAAGAAGTGCAAGACTCATAATTGAACAACACAAAATATTGCTGAGAGAACTTAAAGAAGATTTAGATAAATAGAGAGCCTTCAATGTTCATGGATAGGAAAACAACATAATTAAGATGACAGTTTCCTCCTAATTTATCTTTAGATACAAAATAATCCCCAAAGCAATGACTTACTGCAGAGGAATAGTGATGGCAAAATGGCAAAGTGAGCAGTTCCAAGCTCTTATTCGACCCCCAGAAACGTTGAAAACAAGCAGAAACTCTTAGAACCAGCACTAAGAGTTGTGGAAACTGTAAATTATTGCATTTGCTCTGATTTGTCTGTGGGCTCACTGAAGGATTGACTCAAGACTCTGAGCTCTGTTTTGCCTAACTCAGAACATAAGCTGGAAAAGTGATGGGCATTGCTTGAAGATACTGTCAGGGAGTCTGACAAACTATAGAGGCCTAGGGCAGATGCATACTGATAGAGGCATACAATAGACTGCCTAACACCTAGGTGCAAAAGCTGTAGGAGATTCCTTGGGAACTTAGGATACTCAAAAGTACCTGTGTGTGGATGAATTTAGAAAGCCACATACATAATTAGGGTGAGATGCATGCTCAGAAAAGACCATAGAAAACCCTAAATTTTCACCTCAAGCTTAATCTTAGTCTCAATGGGAGACTTGATAATTGTTGATGAAGTGCTCCATCAGAGCCACTTTGCAAAGACTGGGAAAGGTGTTTGCTTCTTTGGTTTTGTGTGTTTTCTCTTTTTCTGGTTTGCTTGTAAAAGCTCCTGGTATTGAAGAAAATCTCTGTCAAAACATTAGCTGAACATGATGTTAGGAAACAGAGACATGAAAAGGGATAAAGTCCTTGGAAAAATAGTTTGGAAAAGTACCTAAACCAATGGACTGCTACAGCATTTAATAACAGTGACAACAACAGCAACCACTGCCACCAACAACAAAGTGTTTCAACAACAATGATAAAAAAAAAAAAAACCCCAAGACATACAAAGAAACAAATTCATTTAAATCCTTTAAATGAATTTGTTTCTTTCCATCCTTGAGGAAGCCCAGACATCATATTAATACCTCCTGAAAAAAGTCCATAAAACATCTATCTTAAATATGCTCAGATAGCTAAAGGAAAAAAAGGACAAATAAATATGGGAAATAAGAAAAACACCATGGAACAAAATGAGCCTATCGACAAAGAGATAGAAATTATAAAGAAATCACAAGAAATTCTTGAGCTGAAAAGTATAAATGAAATGAAAACTCACGAATGGCATTCAACAGCAGATTTAGGAAGGCAGAAGAAAGAATCAGCAGGCTTGAAGATAGGACAATTAAAACTGTTTAATCGAGGGTAGAGCCAAGATGGCGGAATAGGAACAGCTCCAGTCTACAGCTCCCAGCCCCAGCGACACAGAAGACGGATGATTTCTGCATTTCTGCTTGAGGTACCGGTTTCATCTCACTAGGGAGTGCCTAACAGTGGGTGCAGGACAGTCGGTGAAGCGCACTGTGCGCGAGCCGAAGCAGGGCGAGGCATTACCTCACTCGGGAAGCGCAAGGGGTCAGGGAGTTCCCTTTCCTAGTCAAAGAAAGGGGAAACAGACGGCACCTGGAATATCGGGTCAGTCCCACCCCAATACTGCGCTTTTCCAACGGGCCTGGAAAACGGCACACTAGGAGATTGTGTCCCGCACCTGGCTCGGAGGGTCCTGTGCCCACGGAGTCTCGCTGATTGCTAGCACAGCAGTCTGAGATCAAGCTGCAAGGCGGCAGCGAGGCTGGGGGAGGGGCGCCCGCCATTGCCCAGGCTTGCTTAGGTAAACAAAGCAGCCAGGAAGCTCAAACTGGGTGGAGCCCACCACAGCTCAAGGAGGCCTGCCTGCCTCTATAGGCTCCACCTCTGGGGGCAGGGCACAGACAAACAAAAACTCAGCAAGAACCTCCACAGACTTAAAGGTCCCTGTCTGACTGACAGCTTTGAAGAGAGTAGTGGTTCTCCCAGCACGCAGCTGGAGATCTGAGAACGGACAGACTGCCTCCTAAAGTGGGTCCCTCACCTCTGAGCAGCCTAACTGGGAGGCACCCCCCCCAGTAGGGACAGACTGACACCTCATTCAACCGGGTACTCCTCTGAGACAAAACTTGCAGATGAACTATCAGACAGCTGAATTTGTGGTCTCACGAAAATCCGCTGTTCTGTAGCCACCGCTGCTGACACCCAGCCAAACAGGGTCTGGAGTGGACCTCTAGTAAACTCCAACAGACCTGCAGCTGAGGGTCCTGTCTGGTAGAAGGAAAACTAACAAACAGAAAGGACATCCACACCAAAAACCCATCTGTACATCACCATCATCAAAAACAAGAAGTAGATAAAACCACAAAGATGGGGAAAAAACAAAACAAAAAAACTGGAAACTCTAAAAAACAGAGCACCTCTCCTCCTCCAAAGGAACGCAGTTCCTCACCAGCAACGGAACAAAGCTGGATGGAGGATGACTTTGATGAGTTGAGAGAAGAAGGCTTCAGACGATCAAACTACTCTGAGCTACGAGAGGAAATTCAAAACAATAGCAAAGAAGTTAAAAACTTTGAAAAAATATTAGAAGAATGGATAACTAGAATAACCAATGGAGAGAAGGGCTTAAAGGAGCTGAAAGCCAAGTTTTGAGAACTACGCGAAGATTGCAGAAGCCTCAGTAGCAGATGCGATCAACTGGAAGAAAGGGTATCGCTGATGGAAGATGAAATGAATGAAATGAAGAGAGAAGGGAAGTTTAGAGAAAAAAGAATAAAAAGAAATGAACAAAGCCTCTGAGAAATTTGGGACTATGTGAAAAGACCAAACCTACGTCTGATTGGTGTACCTGAAAATGATGGGGAGAATGGAACCAAGTTGGAAAACACTCTGCAAGATATTATCCAGGAGAACTTCCCCAATCTAGCAAGGCAGGCCAGCATTCAGATTCAGGAAATACAGAGAACACCACAAAGATACTCCTCGAGAAGGGCAACTCCAAGACACATAATTGTCAGATTCACCAAAGTTGAAATGAAGGAAAAAATGTTAAGGGCAGCCAGAGAGAAAGGTCGGGTTACCCACAAAGGGAAGCCCATCAGACTAACAGCTGATCTCTCAGCAGAAACTCTACAAGCCAGAAGAGAGTGGGGGCCGATATTCAACATTCTTAAAGAAAAGAATTTTCAACCCAGAATTTGCTATCCCGCCAAACTAAGCTTCATAAGTGAAGGAGAAATAAAATACTTTACAGACAAGCAAACGCTGAGTGATTTTGTCACCACCAGGCCTGCCCTAAAAGAGCTCCTGAAGGAAGCACTAAACATGGAAAGGAACAACCGGTACCAGCCACTGCAAAAACATGCCAAATTGTAAAGACCATCGAGGCTAGGAAGAAACAATAGCAACTAACGAGCAAAATAACCAACTAACATCATAATGACAGGATCAGATTCACACATAACAATATTAACGTTAAATGTAAATGGGCTAAATGCTCCAATCAAAAGACACAGACTGGCAAACTGGATAAGGAGTCAGGACCCATCAGTGTGCTGTATTCAGGAAACCCATCTCACGTGCAGAGACACACATAGACTCAAAATAAAGGGATGGAGGAAGATCTATCAAGCAACTGGAAAACAAAAAAAGGCAGGGGTTGCAATCCTAGTCTCTGATAAAATAGACTTTAAGCCAACAAAGATCAAAAGAGACAAAGAAGGCCATTACATAATGGTAAAGGGATCAATTCAACAAGAAGAGCTAACTATCCTAAATATATATGCACCCAACACAGGAGCACCCAGATTCATAAAGCAAGTCCTCAGTGACCTACAAAGGGACTTAAACTCCCACACAATAATAATGGGAGATTTTAACACCCCACTGTCAACATTAGACAGATCAACGAGACAGAAAGTTAACAAGGATATCCAGGAATTGAACTCAGCTCTACATAAAGTGGACCTAATAGACATCTACAGAACTCTCCACCCCAAGTCAACAGAATATACATTTTTTTCAGCACCACACCACACCTATTCCAAAATTGACCACATAGTTGGAAGTAAAGCTCTCCTCAGCAAATGTAAAAGAACAGAAATTATAACAAACTGTCTCTCAGACCACAGTGCAATCAAACTAGAACTCAGGATTAAGAAATTCACTCAAAACCGCTCAACTACATGGAAACTGAACAACCTGCTCCTGAATGACTATTGGGTACATAATGAAATGAAGGCAGAAATAAAGATGTTCTTTGAAACCAACGAGAACAAAGATACAACATACCAGAATCTCTGGGACACATTCAAAGCAGTGTGTAGAGGGAAATTCATAGCACTAAATGCCCAGAAGAGAAAGCAGGAAAGATCCAAAATTGACACCCTAACATCACAATTAAAAGAACTAGAAAAGCAAGAGCAAACACATTCAAAAGCTAGCAGAAGGCTAGAAATAACTAAAATCAGAGCAGAACTGAAGGAAATAGAGACACAAAAAACCCTTCAAAAAATTAATGAATCCAGGAGCTGGTTTTTTGAGAAGATCAACAAAATTGATGGACCGCTAGCAAGACTAATAAAGAAGAAAAGAGAGAGGAATCAAATAGATGCAATAAAAAACGAAAAAGGGGATATCACCACCGATCCCACAGAAATACAATCTACCCTCAGAGAATACTACAAACACCTCTATGCAAATAAACTAGAAAATCTAGAAGAAATGGATAAATTCCTTGACAAATACACCCTCCCAAGACTAAACCAGGAAGAAGTTGAATCTCTGAATAGACCAATAACAGGTTCTGAAATTGTGGCAATAATCAATAGCTTACCAACCAAAAAGAGTTCAGGACCTGACGGATTCACAGCTGAATTCTACCAGAGGTACAAGGAGGAACTGGTACCATTCCTTCTGAAACTATTCCAATCGATAGAAAAAGAGGGAATCCTCCCTAACACATTTTATGAAGCCAGCATCGTCCTGATACCAAAACCTGGCAGAGACATAACCAAAAAAGAGAATTTCAGACCAATATCCTTGATGAACATTGATGCAAAAATCCTCAATAAAATACTGGCAAACCGAATCCAGCAGCACATCAAAAAGCTTATCCACCATGATCAAGTGGGCTTCATCCCTGGGATGCAAGGCTGGTTCAACATACGCAAATCAATAAATGTAATCCAGCATATAAACAGAACCAAAGACAAAAACCACATGATTATCTCAATAGATGCAGAAAAGGCCTTTGACAAAATTCAACAACCCTTCATGCTAAAAACTCTCAATAAATTAGGTATTGATGGGATGTATCTCAAGATAATAAGAGCTATCTATGACAAACCCACAGCCAATATCATACTGAATGGGCAAAAACTGGAAGCATTCCCTCTGAAAACTGGCACAAGACAGGGATGCCCTCTCTCACCGCTCCTATTCAACATAGTGCTGGAAGTTCTGGCCAGAGCAATCAGGCAGGAGAAGGAAATAAAGGGTATTCAACTAGGAAAAGAGGAAGTCAAATTGTCCCTGTTTGCAGATGACATGATTGTATATCTAGAAAATCCCATTGTCTCAGCCCAAAATCTCCTTAAGCTGATTAGCAACTTCAGCAAAGTCTCAGGATACAAAATTAATGTACAAAAATCACAAGCATTCTTGTACACCAATCACAGACAAACAGAGAGCCAAATCATGAGTGAACTCCCATTCACAATTGCTTCAAAGAGAATAAAATACCTAGGAATCCAACTTACAAGGGATGTGAAGGACCTCTTCAAGGAGAACTACAAACCACTGCTCAATGAAATCAAAGAGGATACAAACAAATGGAAGAACATTCCATGCTCATGGGTTGGAAGAATCAATATCGTGAAAATGGCCATACTGCCCAAGGTCATTTATAGATTCAATGCCATCCCCATCAAGCTACCAATGACTTTCTTCACAGAATTGGAAAAAACTACTTTAAAGTTCATATGGAACCAAAAAAGAGCCCGCATCGCCAAGTCAATCCTAAGCCAAAAGAACAAAGCTGGAGGCATCACGCTACCTGACTTTAAACTATACTACAAGGCTACAGTAACCAAAACAGCATGGTACTGGTACCACAACAGAGACATAGATCAATGGAACAGAACAGAGCCCTCAGAAATGACGCCGCATAGCTACAACTATCTGATCTTTGACAAACCTGACAAAAACAAGAAATGGGGAAAGGATTCCCTATTTAATAAATGGTGCTGGGAAAACTGGCTAGCCATATGTAGAAAGCTGAAACTGGATCCCTTCCTTACACCTTATACAAAAATTAATTCAAGATGGATTAAAGACTTATATGTTAGACCTAAAACCATTAAAATCCTACAAGAAAACCTAGGCAATACCATTCAGGACATAGGCGTGGGCAAGGACTTCATGTCTAAAACACCAAAAGCAATGGCAACAAAAGCCAAAATCGACAAATGGGATCTCATTAAACTAAAGAGCTTCTGCACAGCAAAAGAAACTATCATCAGAGTGAACAGGCAACCTACAGAATGGGAGAAAATTTTTGCAACCTACTCATCTGACAAAGGGCTAATATCCAGAATCTACAATGAACTCAAACAAATTTACAAGAAAAAAACAAACAACCCCATCAAAAAGTGGGCAGAGGACATGAACAGACACTTCTCAAAAGAAGACATTTATGCAGCCAAAAAACACATGAAGAAATGCTGATCATCACTGGCCATCAGAGAAATGCAAATCAAAACCACAGTGAGATACCATCTCACACCAGTTAGAATGGCTATCATTAAAAAATCAGGAAACAATAGGTGCTGGAGAGGATGTGGAGAAATAGGAACACTTTTACACTGTTGGTGGGACTGTAAACTAGTTCAACCATTGTGGAAGTCAGTGTGGCGATTCCTCAGGGATCTCGAACTAGAAATACCATTTGACCCAGCCATCCCATTACTGGGTATATACCCACAGGAGTATAAATCATGCTGCTATAAAGACACATGCACACGTATGTTTATTGCAGCACTATTCACAATAGCAAAGAGTTGGAACCAACCCAAATGTCCAACAACGATAGACTGGATTAAGAAAATGTGGCACATATACACCATGGAATACTATGCAGCCATAAAAAATGATGAGTTCGTGTCCTTTGTAGGGACATGGATGAAACTGGAAAACATCATTCTCAGTAAACTATCGCAAGGACAAAAAACCAAACACCGCATGTTCTCACTCATAGGTGGGAATTGAACAATGAGAACTCATGGACACAGGAAGGGGAACATCACACTCCGGGGACTGTTGTGGGGTGGGGGGAGGGGGGGAGGGACAGCATTAGGAGATACACCTAATGCTAAATGACGAGTTAATGGGTGCAGGAAATCAACATGGCACATGGATACATATGTAACAAACCTGCACATTGTGCACATGTACCCTAAAACCCTAAAGTATAAAAAAAAAAAAAATGTTTAATCTGAGAGGCAGAAAGAAAAAAGAATGAAGAAATGTGAATAGAGCTCAAGGGACCTGTGGAAAGCCATCAAATAGTACAACATACACGTTATGTGTGTTCCAGACAGAGGAGAGAGAGAGAGAGAAAGGAACAGAATGAATTTTAAAGAAACAATAACTGAAAATGACACAAATGTACAAATCCAAGAAGCTCGATGAATTCCAAATAAGGTAAACTCAAAGAGACTTACAGCAAGACACATGCGAAGGCCAAAGAGAGAATCTTGAAAGCACCAAGAGAGAAGTGACTTGTCACATACAAGGGATCCTTAATTAGATTCACAGTTGATTTTTCATTAGAAACCATGGAGGCCAGAAGGCAGTGGGATGACATATATAAAATGTTAAAGGAAACATACTGTCAACTAAAAATTCTATATCTGGCAAAACTGCCCTTCAAAAATGAGGGAGATGTTAAGAAATTCCCAGACCAACAAAAGCTGAGGGAGTTCTTTAATACTATACCTTTCCCACAAAAATTGCTAAAGGGAGTTTTTCAAGCTGAAATGAAAGCACACTAGACAGTATCTCAAATCCACATAAAGAAAAACGGAGCACTGGTAAAGAAATCTGCATAGGAAAACATAAAACACAGCATAAATGTATGTTTTTCTATGCAACTCCTTCATTCTACCATCTGCTTTCAATGACAGTTGCATAAAGCAGTAATTATAAATCTGTTAAAGGATATACAATGTGTAAACATGTAATTTATAGTCAGCCATAGAACAAACAGGTGAGAGGAAATAGAGTTATATAGGAGCAAAGTTTCTGTATAGAGCTGAAATTAAGTTGGCACTAGTTCTAACTAGATTGTTTTAAGATGATAATTGTAATCCTCTCAGCAATCACAAGAAAATAACTAAAATATCATATAGTAAAAAAAGAAGAAAGGAATCAAAATGGTACAGTAGCAAATATCTATTTGACTTCAAAGAAGGCAGTAACGAAGAAGTGAAGAACAGAAAAAAACATGAGGCATATAGAAAAAAATGCCAAAATAGCAGATAAGTCTTACCTCAATGGTGATTATATTAAACATAGATGGATTAAATACTTCAACCAAAAGGCAGAAATTGGCAGACTGGGTAAAGTAAATGATCCAACTGTATGCTATCGCCAAGAAACACACTTTAGAATCAAAACCCCAAATAGGCTGAAGGTAAAAGAATGGAAAAAGGTATATCGTGAAAACAGTAATCAAAGGAGAGGTAGAGAGACTATACTAATATTGGACAAAATAGACTTTAAGACAAAAATTGTTATTAGAGACAAGAATTTCTGGTAATAAAAGTGTCAATTCATCAAGAAGATATACTTACTATTGTTAAATGGCATTACTACCCAAATTAATCTACATTTTCAGCACACTGATCCTGCAAGTCATAGACAAATGCAAGCAATCCAGAATAGCCAAAACAACCTTGTAAAAGATAGCACTTGGAAGACTCATGCTTTCTGTTTTCAGAAGTTACTACAAAGCCACAGTAATTTAAGACTGTGTGTTTCTGGCATAAGGATAGACATATAGATTAATGAAAGAGGATCAAGACTCCAGAAATAAACTCTTATATGTAAATTCAATTGATTTTCACCAAGGGTATTAAGACAAATAAATGCAGAAAGAATAGTCTTTCCAATAAATTGTGCTGGGATAACTGGCTGTCCACATGCAAAAGAATGAAGTTGGACCCCTACTTCACATCATATACAAAAATTAACTCAAAAGGGATCATAGACCTAAATGCAAGTTCTAAAACTATAAAACTCCTAGAAGAAAACATGGTTATAAATCTTTGTGACTTTGAATTATGCAATATCTTAGATTTGGTGCTAAAAGCACAAACAAAAAAAGTACATAAATTGTACTTGTTCAAAAAGAAAAACTTTTGTGAATAAAGGGGACACTGTCAAGAAGCGGAAAGACAAGCAACAGAACAGGAGAAAATAATGGCTGACAATATATCTGATAAGGGACTAGTATTCAGAATATATATAGAACTCTTACAACTCCATAATAAAAGGACTCCCCCCATGCCCACAGGCAAAATATTTAAATAGGCATTTCTCCAAAGAAGATATTCAAATGGCCTGTAAGCAACTGAAAAGATGCTCAACATCAGTGGTATTTAGGGAAATGCCAATTAAAAGCTCAGCGAGATGCCATTTGACACCCAATAGGATGGCTATCATAAAAAAGATGGCAATGACAAGTGTTAGGGCTGATATGGAGAAATTGGAACTCGCATGCATTGCCAGTGGGAATATAAAATGGTGCTGCCATTTTGGAAAACAGTTCAGCAGTTTCTCAAACTGTTCAGCATGGAGTTGCCATTTGATACAGCATTTCTGTTACTAGGTATGTATACAACAAAATTGAAAAGACATGCCTGTGTAAAACTTGTGCATATGTGTTCAAAGCAGCATTATTCCTAATGGCCAAAGAAAGAAGCAACCTCATTGCCCATCCGTTCACGAATGGATAAACAAAATTTGGCATATCCATACAACAGAACATAGTTCCCATAAAAATAGAAGAAGTACTGATATGTGCTACCGCTTGGAAAACCTTAAGGACATGCTCAGTGAAAGAAGCCAGATATAAAAAACAATAAATTGTATGTTTCCATTTATATGAAATGTCAGACTAGATGTCTTAGTCCATTAAGGCTACTGTAACAAAATGCCATAAACGAGTAGCTTATAAACAACAGAAGATTATTTCTCATAGTTCTGGAGGCTGGGAAGTGCAAGGTCAAGGTGCTGGTGAGGGCCTGTTCCTTGTAAATGGTGCCTTCTCTCTGTGTCCTCACCTGGTGGAAGGGGTGAGTGCGCTCTCTGGGCCTCTTTTAATATGGACACTAATTCCATTCACAAGGACTCTATCCTATTTACCATTTTTTTTCTTATGTATGGACCATACATGTCTTTGCATGTGTATACTTTTGTCAGACTGGACATTTAAAAGAATATAATGTGGAAGCTCTAGTAATCAGATTCTTCCCCCTTCCCAGGGCTTTTTGCTGTTCCTGTTTGTTTAGTGACTTTCCTGAACTCATGTTGAGTCTGTATTCTTTTTTGTGTATGGCCAGTGAATTCTCTGTTCAGTTAGTGACTGGACAGAGGTATTCTTAAATAAAGGCTGGGACCACTAAGTCTCCCTGCCTTTGTCAAGGGGCTGTGCGTGCATGTTGGGGTCGGCTTTCAGCTTCCAGGCAGACATTCTGCCTTCTTCTTCACTTCTGGCTTCTGCAGAGCCTCATGGTCATCCAGAGGTGAGTGGGTAGGACTTCACACATCCCTCTTGGGCACACGCACAGCCCTGTGCTTGAATGCCTAGGAATGTGTTGGAGCTTTACAAACTCTGCTTTTTCATTTGTGTTTTTTGGTTGGCTTCTTGTTAGCCCCAGTGGCTGTTGCTGCCTCAGGAAGCTGTGATGTTAACCACTTGCTGCTCATTGTTTGTGGCAAATGCCCAGGAGAGAAGGCTATTCACCTCTGGAGCTCTGAGCCTGGTCCAATACAGATGATACCTGTGAAAGGGGTAGTCAAGGTACTGCCAGACAGCTCCAATAGTGCTAGTTCTCTGTAAAGGAGATTTGGAAGTGCCCCAGTCCACTTCTGCTCTCTTCAATGGCTGCTAGGCCTCTGGTTTTCACCATCATGGCAGGGCTGATTTTCAAGCCCAGCACAGAACTGGGTAAAGGGATATGGCAATAGAGCAAGTTAAAATTTTCTCACCGAGACTTGGCCATCCTCTAGAATACGTGCTCTGTGGATTGTTTTATACTTTTGTTAACTTCCAAAGTTCTGAAAATACTGATTTTGACAATTTTGTCAGTGTTTTTGCTGCTTCTATGGAGGAGAGAATGTCCACATGTCCTTT
Organism: Hylobates moloch; assembly: GCF_009828535.3. NCBI lineage: Eukaryota > Metazoa > Chordata > Mammalia > Primates > Hylobatidae > Hylobates > Hylobates moloch. The sequence goes on along the minus strand of NW_026652289.1, from coordinate 88,895,089 downwards.
CTCTGCCATTCCTGCTGTCACCTCGTCTTCCTTTGATTTGAAAGCAAATCCCATCTTACAAAAATAATAATTTTGAGATACTAAGTGGAAGTGTTTTTCTATCCCCACAAGGGTGCAAGAAGATTAGGTTTGGCTTAGAACAAACAAGTCATTGCTCATTTTGTATTTCAAGCTAGGATTAAAAAAAAATAAAATTCATAGCAGCAAGGTGATCACTTCGCAAGGCTGGGCAGGAGGTGCTGGTCTGGTCAGCACATCCCAGCCTGCAGTGCCCCAGCTAGGGGGCGTGCAGGTCTTGCTGGAGCAGTGTCCATGAGGTGGGCTGAGACTGATTCCTGGCCTCCAGTTCCAGGCAGGCATGCTGGGGACCTACACTTCCCATCTGCCTCAGTGCGGGGCTGGCACCCTGAGGAGCCTGGCAGGGACCAGGTGAAACATGAGACTGCAGCAGAGGTGCTGGCACCAGGGGTGGGAGCTCCTGCAATGCCCTGAGGGTTGGCGGAAGCAGCGGGTTGCATGAGGAGCATGTGGTGTGTGCTCGCCCACAGCCTTCCCCTTTCATGGCGCCATTGTGTGTGCTGCTCCTTGGGTGAGGAGAAATCCTGATTGGGAGTCTGAACTTTGGCTTGAATGAATGTGTACATAAAGAGAGACTCTTAAATAGAAAGAAACTGAGTAAGTACTAATTGACTTCACATGCTCCCATTTATCGAGGGGACTAGCGGCCGGTTATATTTAATGGAAACTGGAGTGAATGAATTACACACGAAGTGACCCAGTGCGTGTTCCAGCTCTGCCCAGGCATGCTTCCTTCCAAGAGGAGATTTGCTCTTCCCTTTTTGGGGTCAATAAAATGGAAAATCTGCAGAAGACTTTACTACTGGGGAGCAAAAGGCATTTGGAAGTCTTTAAAAATTGTTCTCTTTTCACATAATTTTAATGTAGTACATCTTTTAGTTAATCTCAAATTTAGATTTCTCTTATTATTATTATTACTACTATTTCTGAGACAGGGTCTTGCTCTGTCGCTCAGGTTGGAGTGCAGTGGTGCAGTCATAGCTCACTGCATCCTTGACCTGTGCTCAAGCGATCCTTCTGCCTTGACCTCCCAAAGTGCTGGGATTACAGGCAAGGGCCACCACACTCAGCCTATCTTATCCTTCTGATGATTTTAATAAGGAAAAAATAAGACTTACCTTATTCCTTTGCTGATAAGTTTTGGGTTATTCAAATGAATAACTGATTTTCCTGGCCACTGCAGTAGCTCACGCCCCACCTCCCTGCAGCTCCAGGATGGTCCCCAAATGCAGACCAGCTTTGCCCTGCGTGGCTCCTGCAGGCCAGCCTTCAACTTCTCGGTCTTCTGCCCTCTTGTGGGCACAGGGAGGAACTGGAGGTTGAGTGGACAGGGCAGGCTTTCAAACATCTTCAGAAAGTGCAGTTTGTCGCCTTCTAAGCAGCGAGGTGCATTTGGTGTGATCTAATAATGTCCTATGCACTCTCCTTTTCCTAGGGGAAGGCAGGCTTCACCGAGCGCTCTCTGGACCCAGTGGGAATGTGCCCCTTCATCCAGCACCAGAGCTGTCCTCATCTGTGGGGCCCTTGGGGACCTTCACTGCATCCCCTCAGGACTTTTGGGAGCAGGGAGAGGACCCAGGCCCTGGACCACAGGCTTGCACCCCAGCACAGACTCTCTCCTGCACACCTGCCCCCTGGACTGGGCTCTGGGGTGCTACGTTTATTACCTCTTCTAGTCCCACTTGCCTGCAAGGGAGGAGCTGTTCATAGCTATTTTTGGGGCTGAAATAGTGACAATTTTCTGTTAGGTGTTTTGGTCACCTGGATTATTACTATTTATACAAAAGAGCAACATACATAAAGTCACTAACACTGGTCTCTAAGAAATAGAGAAGTCGGCAGCATCTTCCCAGCAGGGCACCACCCCGTCTCTCTGAGATGTGTCTGGGTTTGCCACCTCAGGGGGACCAGGAGGTGACAGGGAGTCCAGAAAACGAGCAGTGGAGGGGCACAGGGTGGCAGGAGCTGGACACAGTGGTGGGTGGTGGGGCCTGAGCCAGGTGGCCAGCATGCCTTGGGCCAGTACCTCCTGTGTGATTCCTGCAGCTGCAGAGGGAGCCTTCCCTGCTAGAGGCAGATGAAAGAGGGAGTGCTCAGAGAAAAGTGGACAAACACCCCACCACAGAGGAAGGCCAATTCCTAGAGGAGATTCCAGACGGAAGAGGCGGTAGAGGCAAGGGTGGCAGCAGCCAGGCCCAGCTCCCGGCCTCCATCCTTCCCTGTGGGCAGTGGACCAGCACCCAGAGCCGCCCCTTATCAACCCTCCTGCTGCAGTTTTGCCTTCAGCATCCAAGTGGCTATGCATGTGGACAGCATTTCCCCAATGTCTCTCATTTCATTATTGGGGGGGACCCTCAAGCTTTGAGGGTCAGTTCCCAGGCCCTTATACGGCTATGAGAGAATGTCTGCCAGCCCTTCAAGGTACCAGGGCACTTGGTGGGCCAGGGTGAACTGCTGCAGGTACACAGCTCTGGGTGGGTCCTTAACTCACTCCCCGCTGTGCCAGGGCCAGGCAGGCTGCCTCCCAGCCTCTGAGGCTGTTTAAGATCTAGTCATCACAGGGCCCAGCCTGGTTTGGTTGATCTGGGAAGGGGTCAGGCTTGTTGGATAGTTTACTTTCCCCTCCTGCTTTACCCCTGAGTTTTCCGCGTATGAATCCCGCCCCTGCCTTGGTGATGATGCTGTTCCACCTGTTGCCCTGCAGCAGCGGCTGCTTACTTGTCTTGCTCTCAGAGGGCTTGTGCCCAGGAGGCTTTGCTGTCTGAGAGCAGGGAGTGTGTCTTGTTCATGCCTGCCCCTGGCCAAGTGGGTGCTTGATAAATATTTGAATGCAAGAGTAGCTTATATGTATTTTTGGGCCAATGTTTTTGGAGTATGTGTAGTAGGGTCATTTCTGGTGGGGAGCAGGCATTCTGGGAATGTAGGAGCCTTGTCTGTGGGGCCCTGTCTGTTACAGAGTTGGTGCAGCAGTGACAGTGGCTGGGCAGGCCAAGGGATTCACTGGTCTCCAGGACATCTCGGGGCACAGATACCCTGACAAGGGCATGGAGGCTCCTCACAGTGTAGGCCGCATAGAGAGCTGCTATTATGTTGAGGGCTGTGGCAACATCACAGGGCAATGTCTTGGAGTTTCATAGAGTTGATTTCCATGAGCATTGGATCCTAGCTCCTGTAGGTTGCGAGGTGTTCTTGTGGATCAAAAATAATGAGACCATCACCCACAAGCACTGGAGAATTGGATAGTTTCAAAAAGGTGCTGCCTTCAATGTATTCATAAAATGTAAAGTCTAAATGCATTTCCTATTTGAAGCTCTTAGGAATCAGACTTTTTGTGCCAGAATCCTTTCTGAAACGTGTGTTCTATTTTATGCTATCAATCATTGCGACTTTGCAATGGAAGAAGTGTGTTCAGAAAAGCAATACAAACCTAAAGCATGCTTTCCTATGGGCCCTTCCTTTCGAGAAATGCAGCCACTGCCTCTGCTGAACAAGGAGGGGGGCCTGAGAGGGTGCACTAACTGCCCGAGGTCACGCATGCACCAGAGGCAGGGTCAGGCAGCTGGGGCAGGGGCCACCCCGCTGGCCTACATCCCTGTCCCCGTTGCCTGGCTCTGAGAGAGACACTCAGCGTTGTGGTACTCATTAAGGGTCTAGCACCTGAATATCCATATAGTGTGGAGCCCTGTCGAGCTCACCCTGGCAGGGACTTGCAAGGGCAGGGATAGGAGCGCATGATGAGCCCCACTGGGGTGTCACATGGACAGCCCTGGAGGGTGTGGAGCCCAGCAGTGATGCAGGTGTCACCTGGGAGCCACACTGCCATCCTTCACACACATATGTCCACTGCTGATGCTTTCCTAACGACTCGCTTTTCAAAGAGCAGTGGAAAGAAGTAAAGCAGCGTGCCCCCACGTCACCCCAAAGGACAGGAATGCAGTGTGCCGTGCAGATGTCCCTGAGCAGGGAGGGTGACCGTTTTCCCAGTGCAGGGTCCTACATCTTGACAGGTGTTGGGTTCGGCTCCCAGCCAGTGAGTCCCGGACAGCCCGTCTTGTTCCTCCTGTGGACAAATTTTCTTGGGGAACACTTAAAGTTGCACAAGCAATAGGAACATCTCCCATCCAGCCAGAGGTAGAATTTTGTCAGGAATGCCAGTGCTCAAGAAGAGAGGCCCCTGTTAGTGGGAATTCTTGAAAAATCATGGCCAAGTGGACTGTTTCATGTCAGACTTCTCTGCATATGAAAACGCTGTTTCTACATGGGAAGCACACAGGCAGGTCCCATGGTGGGCTGTGGAGTGAGGCTTTCCCTCTGGTTACCCAGACTGAACTGGCCAGCCCCCAATCAGCGTTGCAGGCAGTTGTACAGCAAGGTGGCCAGAGCCCAGGGCCACGAGTCTCCAGGGGCCCCTGGAGTGCAGGGGACCAGGGGATGGTGTCCTAGGAACAGACACTGCTCTGGGTCTGCTCTCTGTCCTCTTGTGTCTCTCCTTTGTCTCTGGCCTTTTCTGCTCCCCCAGTCAGATCCCGGTTGAGTTCTGGAATCCCAGGGCTCCTGGCAAGTCCTTGAGGACTACTTGCTGTCTCCTCCGGAGATGAGCAATCCATGCTGGGGAGCTGGGGTTTCTCTGCATCTGAAGCAGGGGTCAACTGGGGTTCCCAGCTTCCTCTGTCCTGCTGCACTCTGAGGATGGTCAGGCACCTGGGAGTGGGGGACATAGGCCGGGGAGGTGTCCCTGATGGGAGGTGGCCCTCGGGGAGGCTGCAGGTGAGGGATCCGGCCTTCCCTGCTCAGGTGGGCTTGGCTTCCCGCTGGCCATACCCATTCACTTGAGGAGGCTGGAGCACCAGACCACTGTGATGTGGCCTGGGAGGGGCCAGGCCCCATGGCATTCCACACATAGCTTTCTTAAGCCTTGGAAAATGTAAGGAAGACACCCATTGAGGATAGCACCCCAAACAAACCATCTAGGAGTACACTTCCATGGATGTTCAGGACCTACATGAAAGGCCAACTCTGCCCAAAGCCCTCCAACTTCTGCAATGAGTGGTTCTCAGGGGAAACAGCACTGAAATGAAAGCAACCCTGGCAGAAGTCTCAGTGCAGTTGCTTTACAACCTGACGAGATTTCTTTTGCAGATAAAAGTTTCGGGGAAAAATGCAAGCGTGAGATCAGATATATGAAAAAACAAATATGTGAAGAGAAACACGAAAAACGAGAAGGAATGAGGGAACTTTGTCCTGTAACTGGCCACATTTTATATAATGCCACACCAACACAGGAATAACAGGAAAGTCCCAGATACAGGTATATGACAAACTCAGCAAACCCAACCTCTTAGACAACTGCAAAAGTGTGGCTCATGCATGTTATGAAAGTGGACACACATTTAGAGGGGAACTGATACGGTTTGGCTTTGTGTCCCCACCCAAATCTCACCTTGAATTGTAATAATCCTCACATGTCAAGGGTAGGAACAGGTGGAGATAATTGAATCACGGGAGTGGTTTCCCCCATGATATTCTGGTGATAGTGAATGAGTTCTCACAAGATCTGATGGTTTTGTAAGGGGCTTCCCCCTTTGCTCTGCTCTCATTCTTCTCTCTCCTGCCACCATGCGAAGAAGGACATGTTTGCTTCCCCTTCTGCCATGATTGTAAATTTTCTGAGGCCTTCCCAGCCATGTGGAACTGTCAGTCAATTAAACCTCTTTTCTTTATAAATTACCCAGTGTCTCTGGCAGTTTTTTATAGCAGCATGAGAACGGACTAATACAGTAACAAAAAGTTGCATTCAGTTTTTTGCCAAGATAAATCCTGGACTTAAGTGTAAATAACAATAATGTAAGAGTACTAGAAAGAGCACATGTGAATAAATCCTTATGTAATTTTGGGAGAGGGGTATCTCTATGGCAGCAACACAGAATTGTCTTCATGAAATGTGATGTCTTGAGGTCTCAACATTTGGGCCCTGTGCCAGGGCAGAGCCGGCCAGGCTCTGGAGCCAATCAAGATGGGTGTGGGAGGTGTTGCCAGGATCAGAAAACACGCTGAGGTGGGGCTCCTCTTGGCCACAAACATGCTGCTGTGCCTGCAGGAGCCATTTGGCCATCTCCAGAGGACCAGCACACACATGTACATAGCTATTCACACACATAAACATGCACTTTATACATGCATGCATACATATCCACACAGTTATACATGTATACATGCATGCACACATGGTTATATGTGTCCACACACATTTATACATGTATATATGCATACACACGTATACATACACACATATATACATATGTACATGTGTTCACACATACCCATACACACATATACCTATAATACATATAGGTACAGTATTTGTATACATACACACATTTACATGCACATGAACCTATATACATACACGTATTTACACATACATATATATGCACTTACACATAGCCACATATATACATGCACATGTTTATACACATACATATATACACATTTACGCACACACACCCACACTCACATAGCGATTTCTATCTTCTATTACTCTGGACCCTCATGAGTTTAGAAGGGGGTGAGCCAGGGTGGGGGATCCCCAGACAGCTGTCCACTTGCCTGTGGGGGCAGTGGTTGGGAGCAGATGACCTGAGCTCAGTGGGCTGCCACTTTTGCCAGGTATTGGTCTTGTCATTCTAAGATGAACATAACAACAATTCCTGCCTGTGGTTGCACTGAGCATTGTGAGACAAAGTGCCCAGAATAGGCTCAGCTAGTTGCAAGAGCAGAGATTGTGATCTTGTGCTGGGAGGCCCTCTGAGGTGAGGTCCCCCAAAGAGGGGGGCAGCATGTCTGGACTCTGGACTCTGGGGGCCTCATCAGCAAGAGCCCAGGCTTGTTTTGGGAGTCTGGAGGGAGGTGGCCATGGTAGTAGCCCTGAGTGGAACAGCTGTGCCCAGCACAGTGACCATCTCTTGGGCAGTGTGGGTGATGCCTTAAGAAATGCTTGGAATCAGCCAGGGACACTTTGAGGGCCTAATGTCTGGCACAGGGGCTGGGAGAAGATTGTGTCACTGTGCTTTGTGATGAAGGAAGAGCACCTCCCCCTTGGTCAGGCTATTGAGGTTGGGGGGCGTTTCCTGGTCCCCTCTGCCCTCCCACACCTCCTAAGAGGCACCTTCCTTCCCAGGTGTGTGAAGGTGAACGTGGCTGTCTTGTGCCCTCCATGGCCCACCCGTGTAGGTGCTGCCTGGAGATACACACCATGTGTGTATCAAGGAAAGGTACCAATGACTGTAACGATGACTCTGTGGCCACAAGCCTCTCCAGCCAACTCTTTGGTGATTTTCTGATATCAGTATACTTACATACACAAGCAACTGAGGCTATATCAGAATTGCCTTTCAGTCTCGCTTTTGAAAGTGGAATCCCATTTAATATTTTCATTCCGATCTACGTGAAATTCAAACCTGCCTTGAAGACCCACCTCAGATTCCCTCTGTGAAGCCTTACCTGGCAGCATAGTCATCGCCATCGCCATCCCTATCTGCTTCTACAGTCTTCACCTTGTGTTATACTTGCTCACAGAGTCTTATGTGCCTTAGCAAGGGGATAGGCCAGCAACTCACCTGTCCATTACCCCCTTCCTAGAACAGCACCTGGGCCAGTACCCACTGAGGAATTATTGGTAACATTCTGATAAAATACAGAATTGAGAAATTTAACATTTCTCAATTTGGAATTTTGTCGAAGCCTGTGAGCTTGCTTAATGCGGGGCATTAGACCTCTGTGAAAATGCAGAAATAGTATTCTAGTATTACATCATATCATAGTATCATTATTTGCTTTGCATCTATTCACAGTTTATAGAGTATCTGATGGGGTGGAATTATTTTGGGGTTTTATGGATTTATTCTCATGTTTCCCCACCAGCTCCTACTGATTTCCCTTTTTAACTTGTGGATTTGCATTTGGGTTGATTAGCTCTGAGGCCAGCAATGCTCAGAGCTAGACTGAGGTTGATCCCTGCATGATTCCGAGTTTGGAAGGGTCATGAACGGCCTCTCAGCAGAAGGCGTGATTATTTTTATCTGTGGCTGTACTGTAATTAGAACACAGCTGTGAGAGTTGGTAGTTTACAAGTTTCTAATGAGCTATTTCCTTCCCCAATCACATTAGTTGGGGAGTTAATTGGGTCCATCTGGTGCATAATTCACAGTATCTCTAATATCTGTGATTTTATAAGCCTGTGGCGAACTTGGACTCTTGATTCACAAGGGGGAGTTTTGGTGCTTGAGTTCAATGGCAGAGTTTAGTGAAATGCAGGGACAGCAAAGCTGAACTGGGGCTTTGCAGGAAACATGCCCTAGGAAGCAGAGCCACTGGATTCCAGCGAGGTGGTCAGGGCCATTCAGCACCCCAGCCAGCCTCAGGGATCTGGTTCCTGAGGGGAGTCACTGATCTGTGGGTTACTCGGCCAGGCCCAGCCTCTGGTAGGAGGATCCTCTCCAGCTCAGTGAAGCAGAGGGGGGTTAGACAGTAGCTACAAATGCTGGCTTTCTTCTCATGATGAATGTCTTTTCCTGATTTTTTTGCACAATAGTGTGCTAGAGGGCACAAGGCTATGGGAAAGATAACATAGGGCATATCTATAAACTCCTGGTCACATGAGGATGAAATCTGACACAATCAACCAGTGCCCAAGTATCCCAGGGTCCTTGCCTGCACCCTTCGGAGACTACACCTGGTCTGGAGGCTGGGACAGGAGAATTGCTTGAGTCTGGGAGTTGGAGTCTGCAGTGTGCCATGGTCTGGCCTGTGAGTGAATAGCCACTACACTCCAGCCTGGGCAGCCTAGTGAGACCTGTGTCTATTAAAAAAAAAAAAAAAGAAAAAAGGCCAGGCGCAGTGGCTCATGCCTGTAATCCCAGCACTTTGGGAGGCCAAGGCGGGTGGATCACCTGAGGCCAGGAGCTTGAGACCATCCTGACCAACATGGAGAAACTCCATCTCTGCTAAAAAAATCAAAGTTGGCTGGATGTGGTAGCGCATGCTTTTAATCCTAGCTACTCGAGAGGCTGAGGCAGGAGAATCGCTTGAACCCGGGAGGCGGAGGTTGCTGTGAGCAGAGATCACGCCATTGCACTCCAGCCTGGGTGACAAGAGTGAAACTCTGTCTCAAAAGACAAAACAAAACAAAACCAAACCATAAGGGGAAATGCCTGTAGATTGCCCAACTGTAGTTCCTGCCCGGAAGCATGGCATACTGCACAGTGTGGTGGCACCAGGAGCCAGTGAGCCAGGGTGTCCTTTTGAGGCCAGCGCCCTCCACAACATTCTCTAAGTGTGAGAAAACTTGCCCCCTAGCTTCAACACATCCCTGTGGGAAGACCTGCAGAGGTCCCAGCCCCAGAGGCCTCCAGGCAGGGTCCACCCGCATATGGGTGGGAGGCAGGCACAACCCAAGTCACTATGCCCTGTGCACAGCCACACATGCAGCCCAGCTCCGAGTGGCTGTACTGGGGTGGAGGCCAGTAGGGGGTGCAGGGCAGAGGAGGAGTGCTGCAGGGCAAGGATGGGGCGGGATGGGTGAGATGGGGGCGGAACCGGTTTCATTTTCCCTAGTGGCACGAGGGAGAGTAGCACTGACTTCTCAGGATCTGCTCCTGACCAAGAGCCACTGCATGCCACGTGTTTTACCTGCACTCGGCATGGCTGTGTGGCCTCATGTCCAGGAGAGAATAGTTCTGCCGGCAACAAGAATGACACAACAATCATCACGAAATGGATTAAAGACAACCTGAGGTGTATGAAGCAACAGGTGTGTATTATGTCTGTCTCCTAGATGAAGAGGATGCGTGCGTATGCTTATTCCCATGCTTTCCCACCACTGGAGGGTACTGGTCTTTTTTTTTTTTTCTTTTTTCTTTTTTGAGATGGAGTCTCACCCTGCCACCCAGGCTGGAGTACAGTGGCACGATCTCGGCTCGCTTCAACCTCCGCCTCCCAGGTTCAAGTTATTCTCCTGCCTCAGCCTCCCGAATAGCTGGGATTACAGACGCCCACCACTATTGCTGGCCTGCTAATTTTTGCGTTTTTAGTAGAGACGGGGTTTCACCATGTTGGCCAGGCTGGTCTCGAACTCGACCTCAGCTGATCTGCTTGCCTCAGCCTCCTAAGAGGGTGTTGATCTTCTCCTTTTTTTCTGTGAAACAAGGTCTTGCTCTGTTGCCCAGACTGGAGTGCAATGGTGCAATCAAAGCTCACTGCAGCCTGAAACTCCTGGGCTCAAGCAATCCTCCCACCTCACCCTCCTGAGTAGCTGGGACTACAGGCATGTGCCACTACACCCAGCTAACTTTTAACATTTTTTTTCTGGAGAGATGGGATCTTGCTATGTTGCCCAGGCTGGACTCAAACTCCTGGCTTCAAATGATCCGCCTGCCTTGGCCCCCCAAAGTGTTGGGATTACAGGTGTGAACTACCACCCCGGCCCAATTTTTTCAATTATTTTTAGTGTGGAAAAAATATATATCATAGAATCTACCATTTTAGCCATTTTTAAGTGTACAATTCAGTGGCATTAATTACATTCCTAATGGGCAACCATCAACACTAATTCTAAAATTTTTTCATCACTCCAACTACGAACTCTGTGCTCATTAAGCAATAACTCTCCGTGTCCTCCTCCCCACAGGCTCTGGAACCTGCAATTTACTTTCTGTCTCTGTATTTAGCTTTTGTAGATATTTCATACACGTGAACTCATGCAGCATTTGTCCTTTTGTTCCTGGCTTATTCATTCAGCATGATGTTTTCAAGGTTCACCATATTCGGCATGTGTCAGCATTTCATTCCTTTTATGAGTAAATGATGTTTCATTGTGTGTATATACCATATTTTATTAATCTTTTATTGATAGACATGGGTTGTTTCCACATTTTGGCTATTTTGAATAATGTGGCAATGAATATTGGTGTGTAAATATCTGAGTCCCTGCTTTCCATTATTTTGGGATATACATCTAGGAGTGAAATTGCTAGATTATGTGGTAACTATGTTTAACTTTGTGAGAACCTGCAAAACTGTTTTTCGTAGAGTTTTCCACACTTTGCATTATTACTAGCAGTGCATGAGAGTTCCAGTTTCTCTATATACTCACCAACATTTATATTCCTTTTTTTTATTCTAGCCATCCTAGTGAGTGTGAAGTGATATCTCATAGTAGTTTTGCTTTACATTTCTCTAATGACTAATGATGTTGAGCATCTTTTTATGTGCTTATTGGCCTTTTGTATATCTTCTTCGAAGAACTGTTCATGTAATTCTTTCGCCCATTTAAAAATTGCATTGTATTTTTGTTGTTGAGTTGTAGGAGTTTTTAAAATATTGGATACTAGACCCGTATCAATATATGATTTGCAAGAAATTTCTTTAATTCCCTAGGTTGTCGTTTCACTTTCTTGAGAATGTCTTTTATTCTCTTGTTTTTGAGACAGGGTGTTGCTCTGTAACCCAGGCTGGAGTGCAGTGGTGTCATTATGGCTCACTGCAATCTCTATCTCCCGGGTTCAGGCCATCCTCCTCAGCCTCCCAAATAGCTGAGACTACAGGTATATGCCACCATACCTCACTAATTTTTGTATTTTGGGTAGAGACAGGGTTTCACCATGTTGCCTAGGTTGGTCTCAAACTCCTGAACTCAAGCGATCTTTCTGCCTTAGCCTCCCAAAGTGCTGGGATTACAGGCATAAGCCACCATGCCCAGCCCTGAAATGTCTTTTGAAGCACAAAGGATTTTAATTTTGATGAAGCTCAATTTATATATATTTTTTCTGTTGTTGCTTGGGCTTTTGGTGCTATAGCTAAAGATCCATTGCCAAATCCAAGGTCATGTTTGTTTTCTTCTAAGAATTTTATGATTTTATCTTTTAAATACATGATCTATTTTGAGTTGATTGTTTTATAGGGTGTGAGGTAGGGGTCTAACTTCATTCTCTTGCACATGGAAATCTAGTTATCCCAGTACCATTTGTTGAAGAGACTATTTATTCTCTGTTGAATGGTCTTTGCACTCTTGCCACAAAACTGGTTGGCCATAAGATGTATGAGTTTATTTCTGGACTTCCATTTGTATTCCATTGGTCTATATGTCTATCCTTATGCCAGTGTCACATGATTTTTACTACTGTAGCTTTGTAGTAAGTTTTGATATTTGAAAATGTGAATACTGGAAAGTTGTTCTTTGTCAAGATTGTTTTGGCTGTTCAGAGCCCCTTGAAGTTCCATATGAATTTGATGACCAGCTTTTACATTTCTTTGGAATTTTGATAGGTGTTGCACTGAATCACTTTGGATAGTATTAAAATCTTTATGACATTAAGTCTTGTTATCCATGAACATAGGGTGTATTTTAATTTATTTAGGTCTTCTTTAATTTCTTTCAGTTATGTTTTACAGTTTTTAGTGACATGTTTTTTACCTCTTTGTTAAATTTATTTTTAGCTATTTTGTTCTTTTGGATGCTATTGTAAATGGAATTGTTTTCTTAATTTCCTTTTTCAGATAGTTTATTGCTGATGTATAGCAACACAACAAATATTTTGCATTGAAAACTGTACTTGCAACTTGATGAATTAATTTATTAGCTCAGTAGCTTTCTTGTGGATTCTTTGGGATTTTCTACATGTAGGTTCATGGGATCATGTCTGCAAATGGAGATATTTTTACTTCTTCCTTTCCCATCTGGATGTCTTTTATTTCTTTTTCTCGTCTAATTACTCTGGCTTGAACTTCAAGTACAATGGCGAATTAGCAATAGTGAAATCAGGTATCCTTGATTTGTTCCTGATCTTAGGGGGAAAATTTTCAGTCTTTTACCATTGAGTATGATGTTAGCTGGCTGTGGGTTTTTCATACATATCCTTCATCATGTTGAGGCAGTTCTCTTCTATTCCTAGTTTTCTGGGTAATTTTCACCCTACTCCCAGAGAGCTTATGCTTAAGATGGAAGGTGGCAGGAAGACATAACCAGTGGGGGAAGAAGCCTAGACCACGTGTTTCCCTGGAATCTCTCTATATGACATGAAGTCTGTCTGTATGTCTTAATGGACATGAAGTTGACAATGTTCAAAGGATGGTGCCATGGACAGATACTCATGCCAAGCTGGAGAGGTCCAAATTCATCCTCTATGCCAGTGTTTCTCATAGTGTGGTACTATATCAATATCTCCTAGGTGTTAAAAATATAGCTCTTTGAGCCACACTCTCTTCCAAATCAGAATCTGTGGAGGAGGACTCTAGGAAATTGTCTTTGAAGTAAATTCCTCAGGTGATTTGACTGTGGCCTTATTTTTGGAAACCACTGCTATAGGTCATGGTGGGAGAGAATGAGGTGAGAATGGTGTTTTGGGGAGTCTGAAGTTTGTGAGATGGCCTGGGATATAGGCCAGGGCATGTGTCAGGGCCTGACCAAAGAGAGGGATGCACAGGCAGGCACGGGAGTGTGTGCTGGCAAATTTTTTCACAGAGGGGAGTCCAGCGATCTTTGGATTGTTCCAGATCTAGAGTTGTTCCCAGTAATTCTAGGATCCCAAAGTTTTCAAAGGGGATGACAAGAGGGAAATCTTGAGCAGGTGGCTTTTAGGAAAACATTAATTCATTTTTAGGCATGTCAATTTGAAGTAAGAGTAAAGCCAGGCTTGTGGCTGCCTACCCTGTGTGAAGAGGCACAGCCTCTATAAAAGGAATAACCCCAAATTCCCATCACAATATCAGTTCATTTCTTGCTTGTATGGATGAAGTCCACTTGGCAGTGTGGTAGTAGTGCTGTGGTCATTATTAGCACCAGGATGATAGGTACCCGTACCCTGTCCTGTTGTTGTCAATGCATGGTTGGTTGCCCCTTCCCTCCTTTCCCCCTGCCTGCTGCCCTGGGATATGACCTCTAGGGACTTCTTAGAGCTCCCTGGTGGCTTCTGGCTGGGTTCAGCCCATGGGGCATGGTAGGAGATGGAGCATGATGTGACTGGGGCTCTTATTTCTTTAGTCCTCCCTTTCCTATCCTCTCAGAAAGACCCTTGTGGCTGATGTGTCCTTAACAAGAGACCTCCATTCATCTCAGAATGGCTCTTCTGCAAGACTCTTTTCTTCTGGGTTCTGACAACTGCTTCCTCCCTTTATCCCCTTCAGGCCAGGGGTGGTAACAGATCTGCTGTTCCTAACCCCATCATACTGCACGTGTGTTTTCCCTACACTCTGCCTACATTTTTGCAAATTTTCCCTTTATTGAATCCTCCTTGAATTATTCTGACTTAGTGAGCCGCCCATTTCCTTCTGGTATCCTGACTGGTAGAATAGCTTCCAAGATGGCACTATGGGTAAAGTCCATCTGGAGTGTGGAAGAAGAGAGAGGGTGGATGACGCACAGGAAGAGACAGCCTGGAGTGTCATCCATCATGTCCTCCTCTGGCCACTATCTGGGACTTGGTTCTGTGGTCCCCTGAAATGGAAGTGGTAGGACACGTGGCCCCTAACCAGCCAGCCATCTCATAGCAGCAACTCCACACCGAGCAGCTGCCCTGGTGAAGAGCTGGTGGTCTGTGTTGCAGGAAGGTGCAGTTCTCAAGACTGGGGGTCTTGGTATGAATATTCAGTATCCCTTAACCTGATATCACCAGAATATTTTAGGTGTCTTAAGAGTGATGATAGCACAACACCCTGTTTTAGAGACTAGTGTATATGAGTTTGGAGGAAACTGTGACAGATAACTAAGAAGTAGTTGTTAGAGAGAAATACTGGATTTCTCTGTAAAATACTGTAGCCTGGATTTAAGTAGTTCTGGCATTTTCTGTGCTATGTGCCAGGTGCTGTGCTGGGAGGCAGTTACATAAGCAAGTGGCCCTGATATGTTGAGTTAAATGTGGTAATGGTGAGTGTGAGGTCCAGCCAGGCAGAGGGTGTCTGAGCTCCAGCTCCATCAGAGGAAAATGGGTCTGCACAAAGGAATGGAGGGTACCAGAAACACCACTGACAGCTTTGTAAATGTACACATTCCTTCTTCTTGTCATTAAAAGGTAATTGGCAATTGAAATAAAAATAATCAAAATGAAATGTGCATCTCGTATCACATATAAAAGTGTGACAGCAGTGATACAAAGGCTGAGGAGAGAAATGGAAACACACTCTTCTTGTATGTGAACCACGGTGTACCGTAGAGGTAAAGTGTTATATACTGTATATGTGTACATACAAGTATATATTCCTATTGTATGCTGTATAGCAATGGGTATAATATCATTTTCAGTTAGACTGTGGGAAGTTAAAGATGTATACTGTAAACCCTAAAGTAATATCCAGAATAAAAAAGAGTTATAACTAATAAGCCAATGAAAGGATAAAATGGAATCATACAAAATAATTAATGCAAAATAAGGTGGAAAAAGGGAACAAGAACAGATTGTCAAATAGAAAACAAGTATCAAGATGGTAGATTTAAACCTAAATATATTTCTGATCACATTATATGTGAATGGACTTATTATCTCAATTTAAAGGTAGACATTGTCATATTGGGAAAGAAATCAAAATTGAACTATATGCTACTTATAAAGGAACCCATTCTAAGTATTAACAGCATTCTAAGTATTAAAATAACATATGGAGATAGGTTAAATACAAAAATGAAAAAAGACATACAATACTAAAACTGATACTGTCCAAAGAAAAATGGGATGTCTACATTAATATCAGAAAAAGTAGGTTACAGAGCAAAGAATATTACTAGGGACAAAGAAGGCCACACCATAATGATACAGGGGTCAATTGATCAGAAGGGCATAATTCACAGTGCATATGGACTTAGTAACAGAGCTGCAAAATACACGAAGCAAAAACTGATAGAACACAAGAAAGAATCATAGTTGGAGATTTCAGTACCCCCTTCTCATTAACTGATAGAACAAATAGAAAATCCTGTAAAGCCATGACTTTTTCAGATGCCTGTAGCACGTGGCAGGGATAATTGCCATCTGCAGAGAAATGTGCTATTATTCACTGTGGCGAGTCTCCAGGCTGTGTATGTGTCAGGTCCATGCTAGGCCACTGGGACAAGAATCTCCTGGACAAGCATCCTGGACAAGCATCCTGGATAAGTATCCAGGAAGGCTAGTGATTTTCAAAGAAGAGCTTAGAAAATATACCTAGCCACTGTGGCACTGGCAGAGTCTACCTAAGAACATGAGATAGGGACAATGTGCCATCTGCCTCATGAATGCTTTGCCACCTACTATCATTTCAGAGAATGCCCTTGAATGTTTCATTGATTTCAAATTAGATATTGGTTAGAATAATTTTTTAAAACTATACTTCCCCCTTTTTATGTGGGATATCACTGTTGAGCAAGTTGTACACATACACATATATAATATGAAAAATGTTAACACAAGTTGTAAAATGGTCTTTCAGAGAGCTGTCTACTCTGGCAAAATGGAATGAGCTCAGGCTTCATCCAATAACATATGGAGGTACTGTCTGCCTATCTGTGTTCCTGTTGACATTGCTCAATGTTTTCCTTTCCGGGACTCAAGCATTCATTGGTCTTTCTGTGAAAGTATGGCTATTAGGAAAAGATACAGCTTTTAACTCATGGCCTGCACACCATTCATTAACATGAAGAATCTTATCTTTCTTCCTTGAAAAGCATAGCCCATCTGGTTTGTTTTGGGAGGAGTATACTTCTGTGTTTTGTGCAATAAAAATGATTTATCTCTTCAATAACCAGCCCAGTCACAAGCCCATCTAATGTTAATAATTAATTTTGGGGCTTTCCAGCTAACTGGAGTGAATGTTGGTCTGATTTCTTCCCTCGGGTTTTTTCTGCCTGAAAACAATCTTTCCAATACCAATTTCTTTGCACACTGGGCTGAGATTTGAAAACCTGCTTAATTACATGGCAGTGGTTCTCTAAACAGGAGTCTTTCACGTTCCATCCATGTGCTTTGAAAAGGAAGGATTGCATCCTATGTCTGAGGAATTACTTAAGCCCAAGGATGGAATGTTCTGTTTTACTACCTGTGTGTAAGCCTCAGAAGAAATGGGCACCAATCTTCTTTATTGTGATTTTTGGGCATTTATTGAGCGATCACCAGTTTCACAGCAAGCTGGATAGAAACAGCCATGCATGTTTGGCTTTATTTCTGGTATGTCTACTTCTTGTGACTCACTGGGCTCAGGCACTACTCTACCATCTCTCCCTCTCTCTGTTGAATTGTAAACTTCAAAAATCGTACCACTAAGCCCACTAGCTGTTTAAACTACTTTCCTTATGGGAAAGGACAGTTGAAATTAGACCTTAAATACACGTGATGTTCTTACATCCAAGTAATCCTAAAATTCTCCTGTAAATATTTCTCAGTGAATACCTCTCCAGGCTTTGGGCCATATGATTATACTTTTTTGCCAATTATTACTATCCATTTATATTCAACATTTCTTGTGTTAACTGTCCTTACAAATTCTCTGGAAGCATTTTTAAAACAGTTTGTAGACATTCTCTTAAAAATATTAATTTGCACCATCTGTAATGAAACTAGTTGTTCGAACAAAGGTTAACATCAACCCTAACATATTTTCCAACTAGGAGGCACTGCTAGGATTGGTGGAGTATAAACAAATAAAATTTTATTACGTTGGCAGAGAGAAAGTGAAAAAACCTTTCACTTGTAAAGACTGCATTCTTTTAATCCCTTTTTCTACTACTATTAATATATAATGTACAGGGCATCTTGGTTTGGCAATTCATTTGAAACTTTAATATTCCTATTAATACTCACTTTCCCTCCAAGTCCCTTAATTTTTAGAAAGCATTTTATTTGTTTGTTTGTTTGTTTATTTATTTATTTATTTATTTATTTATTTATTTATTTATTTATTTACTTTGAGACAGAGTCACACTATGTCACCCAGGCTGGAGTGCAGTGGTGCAATCTTGGCTCACCACAACCTCCACCTCCTGGGTTCAAGTGATTCTCCTGCCTCAGCCTCCCGAGTAGCTGGGACCACAGGTGTGTGCCACCACGCCCAGCTAATTTTTTTTTTTTTGTATTTTTAGTAGAGATAGGATTGTGCCATGTTGGCCAGGCTAGTCTCGAACTCCTGGCCTCAAGTGGTCCACCCACCTTGGCCTCCCAAGGTGTTGGGATTACAGGCATGAGCCACCGTGCCTGGCCAGAAGGCATTTTTAAAATAAGAGTTTCTTCATTTCAGCGAATAACTAGAAATGATAAGTAGAAATGATTAGTTTTCATCTTGTATTTCAGAGTTTCAGTACAGTCTTTCATCCCATCATTTCTTGAATTCCTATTTTCTATCTATCTCTGTATCATTTATTTACTGTGCAAATTTCTCATTTTCAAGTTGATAAGTTCATTCTTCCTTTAAAAATAGCATGTAATATTTGATCTACACAAAATAATATATGTAACATATGGATAAGTTACGAAGTTTAGTTTTTACAAACCCCTGTATGCTCACCAACCAGTTTTTCCTCTTTTACCCCATCTCTTTGCTTCCCAACATGGAGACTTCTCTCTGGAATTGTGTATTTAAAATTCCTGTGTGTGTACGCATGCCTCTCTCTCTCTCTGTCATCTCACACACATTCTCTCTTTCTATCTAAAACCAAATAAATTTATCCTAAACAGTGTATTCTTCAGTGTTGCTTGGTTTTGAGCCTTATAAAAATTGCATCATGTATGTATTCTTCTATTTTTCTTCATGCAACATTATGTTTCTAAGATTTATCCATATTGATTTGTTTAGCTGTAGTTCATTTATTTCCACTATTGTGTGAAATTCCATTGTGTGAATATATCATTGTGTGTTGATTTTGTATCCTTCAGCTGTGCTGAATTTATTAATCCTAATGGTTTTAAAAAATTGAGTTTTTAGAGTTTTCGACACAAAAAGTTGTGTTGTCTACAAATAGAGATAATTTTACTTCTTCCTTTCCAGTTTGGATGCCTTTCATTTATTTTTCTCCCCTAACTGTTCTGGCTAGAACTTCCAATACTACATTGAGTAGAAG
Organism: Hylobates moloch; assembly: GCF_009828535.3. NCBI lineage: Eukaryota > Metazoa > Chordata > Mammalia > Primates > Hylobatidae > Hylobates > Hylobates moloch. Next base: position 88,875,939 of record NW_026652289.1, on the reverse strand, counting down.
TAGCAAAACAGGCATCCTTACCTTGTTCCTAGTCATAGGGGAAAAGCTTTCAGTCTTTCACCATTCAGTGTGATGTTAGCTGTGCATTTTTCATAAAGTCTTTATTATGTTGCGGTAGTTTCCTTCTATTCCTAGTTTGCTGAGGGTGTGCATTTTTTTTTTAAATCATGAAATGGTGTTAAACTTTGTCAAATGTTTTTCCTGCATCAATTGAGATGATCATGTGTTTTTTTTCTTTACTGTGTTAATGTGTATTTCATAGATTGATTTTCCCATTTTAAGCCATCTCAGTATTCCAGGAATAAATCCCACTTAATCATGGTGTATAATACTTTTAATATGCTGCTGAGTTTGATTTGCTTAGTGTTTAGTATTTTGTTGAGGATTTTTGCATCAGTATTCACCAGGAATATCGGTTTGTAGTTTTCTTTTCTTATAGTGTCTTTGTCTGGCTTTGGTATCAGGGTAATGCTGGCCTCATAGAATGAGTTAGGAAGTTAGGTCTCATAGAATGAGTTTGCCCTCCGTTTCAATTTTCTGGAAGAGTTTGAGAAGAATTGGTGTTAATTTTTCTTTAAATGTTTGGTAGAATGCACCAGTAAGGCTATCTCATCCAGGGCTTTTCTTTGTTGGGAAGTTTTTGATTACTGATTCAATCTTTTTACTGGTTGTAGGTCTATTCAGAATTTTTTATTTCTCCATGATTCAGTCTTGGTAGGTTGTGTGTACTTAGGAATTTGTCCATTTCATCTAGGTTATCCAATTTTGGGGCATACAGTTGTTCATGGTATTTTCTTATAATATTTTTTATTTTTTAAAAATTGGTAGTCATGTCCCTGATTCCATTTCTGATTTTAGTAATTTGAGTTTTTCCTTAGTCAGTCTAGCTAAAGATCTGTCAATTTTGTTAATCTCTTCAAAAAACCAACTTTTGGTCTCATTAATTTTCTTTATTTTTAAAATTCACTACAGATCGCTTCTCTAATATTTATTATTTCTGTTAGCTTTTGAGTTTAGTTTGTACTCCTTTTTCCAGTTCCTTATACTATAAAATTAGGTTGCTAATTTGAGATCTTTCTTCTTTTTTAATGTCAGCATTTACAGCTATAAATTTCCCGTTTAGTACTGCTTTCACTGCACCACATAAGTTTTGATGTGTTATGCTTCATTTTCATTTGTCTCAAGGTATTATATTAGTATGCTAGAATTGCCATCACACAATGCCAGACTGTGTGGTTTAAACAACAGAAATTAATTTTCCTCACTGTTCTTCAGGCTAGAAGTCCAAGGTCAAGGTGCTGGTATGGTTGGTTTCTTCTGAGTCCTGTCTCCTTGGCATGCGATGGCCCCACTCTTTCTTCCTCTTCACATGGTTCTGTCAGTGCATGTGTGCTCCTGGTGCCTCTTTGTGTGTTCAAATTTCCACTTTTTTTTTTTTTTTTGAGATGAAGTCTCTCTCTGTCACCCAGGCTGGAGTGCAGTGGCACAGTCTTGGCTCACTGCAACCTCCGCCTCTTGGGTTCAAGCAGTTCTCCTGCCTCAGCCTCCCGAGTAGCTGGGATTACAGGTGCGTGCCACCACACTTGGCTATTTTATTTTTAGCAGAGATGGGGTTTCACCATGTTGGCCAAGCTGATCTTGAACTTCTGACCTTGTGATCCACCTGCCCTGCCTCCCAAAGCATTGGGATTACAAGCGTGAGCCACCGCGCCTGGCCAAACTTCCTCTTCTTATAAGGACACTAGTCAGATTGGGTTTAGATCCATCCCAATGGCTTCATTTTAACTTAATCATTTCCTGAAAGACCTCATCTCCAAACACATTCACACATTGTGAGGTACTAGGGGTTAGAGCTTCAACATAGGAATTTCAAAGCTACACAGTTCAGCCCATAACAGGTGTTTTCTAATTCCTCCTTTGATGGATTGGTTAAGAGTATGTTGTTTAATTTCCACATTTTGGTGAATTTTCCAGTTTTCCTTCTGTTATTGATTTCCAGTTCATTCCTATTATGATTGGAAAAGATACTTGGCATTACTTCAAACTTTTAAAAATTGTTAAAACTTATTTTGTGACCTAACATATGGTCTATCCTGGAAAAAGTTTCATGTGCACATTAGATAAAAGTGTATTCTGCTATTGTTGGGTGGAGTGTTTTGTATATGTCTGTTAGGTCCAATTGGTTTATAATGTTGTTCAAGTCTTCTGTTTTGTTATTGATCTTCTGTCTGGCTATACTATCCATTATTACCAGTGGAGTATTGAAGTCTTCAACCATTATGGTAGAGCGATTTTTCCCTTCTGTTCTGTCAGTGTTTGCATCATATATTTTGGAGCTCTAATGTTTGGTGCATATTATTTGTAGTTGTTATAACTTCTTGGGAATTGACTCTTTTATCATTATATAATATTTTTCTTTGCCTCTTTTAACGGTTTTTGTCTTAAAGTCTATTTTGTCTTATATCAAGATAGCCACCCCAACTCTCTTTTGGTTACTACTTGCATTGAAATATATTTTCTCATCCTTTCACTTTCAATCTATTTGTGTCTTTTGATCTACAGTGAATCTCTTGTAGACAGCATATAATTTTTTGTTTTTTACTTTATTAAAATACTGAGTTTTATTTCACATGTATATTTTTGTCTCCCCACCATTTCCATGTCTGACCACCGCTACTACTATGTCCTATCATAACATTCCATACATACTTAAAACCAAGCAAAGGGTGGAGTTCCATCTTTAAAAACTAAACAGGCATTTTGGACAACACATTCTTGGCAATAGAACCTGGACAACATTTATCAAACACGGTAGGGAAAGTTCTCACTCTGCATTATAAAAAGGACAGCCAGATATCAACTGTTACAGAAATGAAATAAGACGGAAAAATTTTTAACAAATTGTTTAAACTGTTTTCTTAAAGAGATTTCCTCCACTGCCAGAGATCTTGAATAGCCTCTTGGTCAGTCATCCGGAAGCAATTCTTCACATAATTGATGAACTTGGCTTCCACTTTGGGAAGAGAACCACCTTTTTCTATACTTGCTTGCATTTTTGCTTTAATGTCTTCTACAGAACTCGGTCCTTTTGGTGTTTTAGGAGTTTTTTCCTGTTTTTTGAAGGATTCTTGTCCTTTTGATCTTGGTGTTGATGATGGTTTTGAGTCTTTTCCATTCTGATTTGACTTTTGTGCATTTTTGGCTGGAGTATCTCGTATAGATTTCTTCACTGGCGCTTTTTCTTCAGCTTCCTCATCATCAAAATCATCATCATCATCATCTTCATCATCATCATCATCATCATCATCATCTTCATCAGCAGCAAGTTTTACTTTTTTCTGTGGAACCTTGCTACCACCTCCAGGGGCAGACCGCTTTCCAGATATACTTAAGAGTTTCACATCCTCCTCCTCTTCATCTTCTGACTCTGCATCCTCCTCGACAGCTACTAAGTGCTGTCCACTAATATGCACTGGCCCTGAACCACACTTCAACCTTAAGACCACTGGTGGTGTTATTTCAAAGCCCCCAAGGGAAACCGTTGGCTGTACAGACATTTTCAAAGTTGCCAGTGTTACTTTAATTGGACTGCCTTCGTAATTCATTGCCTCTGCTTCAACAATATGCAACTCATCCTTTGCACCAGCCCCTAAACTGACCGTTCTTAAAGATAACTGGTGCTCATTTTCATCATTATCCACCTTAAAGTGATAATCTTTGTCGGCCTTTAGTTCACAACCGAAAAGATAGTTCTGGGGCCTCAGGGGGCTCATGTCCATGTCCATCGAATCTTCCATCGGGTGGCGGCATGCACTTAGGTAGGAGAGAAGGCGGACGGAGATAAACGAACGCTGCTCCAAATAACAGCCGCGCAGGACGGAATCACACCAGGGCACAGCATATAATTGAACTGTGTGTATGTGTGTGTGTGTGTTTTAAAATCCATTCTGCCACTCTCTGCCTTTTGATTGGAGAGCTTAGTCCATTTACACTGAATTTGTTTAGTTAATTTTCCATTTTGCCAACTGGCTTTGTGCTGGGTCAATCCTTCATAATTGGCTGGGTGTGCCTTGAACCTAGAGACCAGCATGAGGTGAGTGCTTACAGTCTTCTCAGATGTTTTCTGAGCATGCATCTTGCTTGATCATGTTTGTGTTTTTTTCAGTTCTTCAGTATACCTTTCAACATTTTAATTTCCCAAAGAGTCTCATTCAAACTTCTCCTTGGTGCCTTAGATGGACTGTGGTCTATCTTTACCCATAATCTCTTTCCTGAGAAGTCTGTGAATCTGTACTCTCCCTGTTCTGTGACTCTATCTCCTGAAAATGTTTGCATAGGGCCACTATGCAAAGCTGTGCTGAACTTTGCACTGTATTTTTTTCTGTTACGTTACACTTAAAGGGCTGACCTTGCTCATACAGAATGATGCCAGACTCCCACAGGCTCTGACTGTACACGGGTGAGGAATCATAGTCTCCTTTCAAGCCTTCTGAAAAATTGCCCATGAGAGCTGGCAGCTTCCCCACTCATGTTTCTTCCTCAGATCTGCCTTCTGTCCATGGGAAACATGTTTGGCTGTGTTCTGCATGGTTGCTTTTGGGGTAAACCTAGCCTTACCACTGCCTGCTAGTTTGCTTTTTCCTCCTGGAAAGGTAGCTTGGGTCAGTGAAGCCAGGATGAAAACAGGCCACAAACAAGAGTCCCTGTCAGAGAGAGGGAGAGAGAAAGAGAGAAGAGAGAAGAGTATATAGGGATACAGAAAGAGAAATAGAGAAGGGAGGAGATAGGGATAGAGAAAGAGAGAAAGAAACAGAGAGGTGAAACTTTGCTAGTCAGCCTGCTGGGCAGAGGGGGTTACAGGAGGGCTGGGCTCTGCTGGCTTGCTGTGGCTCCCCATGACTGCTGCTCCATGTAGAGTACATCTGTACAGAGGGTACCATGCCTGGCACAGTCCTCAGGCTGGGATATGTTGCCTCCTGGCGGGAGGGAAGGGCTGGGGGATGGCATCGGGTGCTGGACACATGTTGGCCCTGCCCTCAGCAGCTGGGAGCCTATCCTGAGTCTCACTTGCTCCTTTTAAAATGAAGATAACCTTCAGGGTTATCATGAGGGTTAAATGAGATAAGAAAGGTGATAGCTTCAGCAAGAGCCTAACATAGAAGGTACTCGCTTAAATGACCATGGTTGTTATTAATACTCATCAAATAAAATCCTGGTAATAATATGGTGGGGAAAAGGCCTTTTGTCTACAGGATACTTGAGAGATACTGTCAAGTAATTGGGACAGAGAGTGAAGGGCCCCAAGTAGAAGGCCTAAACCCGCTTCTGCTGTCTGCAGCCTGTCTCTTGCCCTGGAGATACTTCCCATGAGGGACCCCTCCTGGTCACTGCTGCATAGGCTCTGTTACAGAGAAGACCTCATTGCTCAGCTTGGTTTTCCCACAGCTGATCTCCAATGTTACCAACCACTGGGGTCCTTCCCATTACAGACCTCCTGACCTGGGTGTAGAGGGACCACCAGCTGCCTTCCTGCCCTCTGACTTCTGCTTGATTTATTTTGGTCCCACTCCCAGTCTGGCCCTCTCTTGATTTATCTTGGTCCCAACTCCCAGGCTGGTCCCACTCCCAGCAGCTCTTCTACAGGGCTCTGCATGGCTGATGCCATCTGCCACCTGGCCTCTGTCCTGAGCCCTTGGCTCTCGACCTTCCTGCCTGCTCTGTGGTCTTTCTGAGTGGTGCCTGGGAAAGAGCCTGCATATGACTTGAGCAGACATCCCTTGGAGAATCTGTGGATGTGAATTTGGTCATGCACAGGTCAAGGCAGTGAAAGAACTTTGCATTTCTTGTTACTGGCTCTGTATCATCTTGTCCAGCAGAACTGACCTCAGCAATGGCTGCATAAATGGTGCCTATGTGGCATGGGGCCTAAGAAAGACTGAGGGCAAACCTCTTCCTCCATCCCTGGTACCCCAATCACCAACTCCCCAAACTGTCATTTGCACTAACCATTGTCTCTTTTTTGGCCTTTAAAAATGTAAATTCTCTTAGAAGTGTTCATATGTTAGGTACTCAATATTTTCAACATTTTTTAGCTCCTTTTTTGTCAATATGACAATATAAGCGTCATAGGACTGTTAAGTGTTTTGATCTAGAAAGAACCAAGGGATCTAGGTATGAGGAAACTGTTGAAGAAGAGGGCAGAAGAGGCAGAGGCATGGGCAAGAAACCGTTTCCATCTCACAGTCTGGCATGAACCTGTCTTATTAATAATCATGGTAGCAAGGGTTCTTGACAGTGGTGGATCTGCCTCAGATCCGTCAATTCTGGCTGTTTAAAACTTACTGTTTGAGGATTTTAAACATGGCTAATACCCAGGACTGGTGGAGATAGCAGTTCCTGCCTGTAACTGAATCGTGGAGTAATGGGGACAGGCTCTATTCCAGCAAAAGGACCATGGGCACCAAGAAACTTCTTGATCCAGTGACCTCACTTCTAGGAATCTATCCTAAGGAAATAGTTAAAGGCACACACAAAGACTTATCTACCAGGACTCACATAGTGTTTGTTATTTACCCAGGTAAAAAACCAGAAATCTCCTAAATTTCCATCAACAGACAGATGGTCAGGCATAATTTGATGATCCATGTAATGGAATATGATGGCTGACATTAAAAATCACATTATAGAAGAATAGCTAATATGTGATAACCTGTGAAATGCTAATGAGGTAGCTGAGCTGAACAATTAGAGAACAAGGCAATTTGTATATGTGAATATGTGTATGCGTGAATGTGTGTCTCTGCACTCATATGTGTGAATCTGACCTAAAAGTATTCATTTATATGTAGGAAAAAAACATTGAAAGGAAATTCTCTAAATGTTAACATTGGGTATCTCTGAATTATAGAATTATGTACAGTTGCAGTTGTTTTATGTGTTATCTTCTGTAATTTCCTTTACAATAAGCATAAATGTATAGGCATTTATAAGCATATAAATGCTTATAAATGTATAGGCATTTATAAGCATATAAATGCTTATAAATGTATAGGCACATAGGGATTTTGTAAATGTGTATACAGAGTTTGTTGAGACATGGGGAAATCAGACAATGTGGAAATTAGTAAAACTAGACAGTGCCCAGTCTTAGAGTGAAGTCAGAAAAATGTCAGTGGGATTTCTTTTTTCAGAAGAGGAAAAGTCAGAAATAATATAGATCTCATCAATATTTTCTACCTTATTGAAGTCAAAAGGAGAAAAAATTGGGCTTTCAGCTTTGTGGACCACCATTTTTATTTTCAACCTCTGGCAAATGTTTTTGGGCAATCCTGCATCTTCTCTACATGTGATCTGTGAGCTCTCTGGGTCACAGGCCAGGGATTCTATCAAGCAACAGGGCCCCAAGGCCTCCTTGGTGCTTCCCCTATTTGCAGAGAGGAATGGATTTGGAACATTGAAAATGGTATCTGGATGGTGTTAAGTTTAACTTGGAATAGCCCAAAGTCTCTTTACGAAATTTCCTGGTGAAACTCATTTTATTTTTGGATTTTTAGAAATATAATTACATAAAAAAGCTCAGAAACAATTACCTATATGCTTAACTACAATTATAAAATACTTTGTGTACACAAAGTGCATAAATGTAAATGTTAAACTAATAAAAATCAGCCAGATATGGCCACCACAGAGAAGATAAAATGGACTTTGGATTTTTCCCCATTTCTAATTTTCCTTCTTAGTGGCAAGAAGGTAAATCCTCCACATTGTGCAATGTGGTGCTGCTGTGGGCTGTTTTGAGACCCCATGGGTCATGCTTTCCAAGGAGCAATAGCGCCTCCACTCTCCTGAGCACTGTCCTCTCATCAGAGGGTCAGTATTGAGTCTATAAACATTACTGATTTAATGATTTAGAAAACTTGTTTTATTTGAGTTAAAAAGCCAATCTCATGCAAAAAAGCTATGATTACTAGGTTTTAACCCATTCATTATTAAGTATGTATGTATGTATGTATTTGTTTTTGTGACAGGGTCTTGGTCTGTTGTCTAGGCTGGAATGCAGTAGCACAACCTCAGCTCATTGAAGGTTTGACCTCTCAGGCTCAAGCAATCAATCCTTCCACCAGCCTTCCCAGTAGCTGGGACTACAGGAGTGCACCACCACACCCAGCTAATTTTTGAATTTTTTTAGAGACAGGGTTTTGCCATGTTGCCCAGCCTGGTCGTGAACTCCTAGGCTCAGGCAATCCACTCACCTTGACCTCCCAAAGTGCTGAGATTACATGTGTGAGCCACTGTGCCTGGCTCATTATTGAGTATTTATTAACTTACTTTGAACTGGGTACCACTTACAGTACCAAATAAAACAAGATGAAAACATGGCAGCCATTCTTAAGGAGCTCACAGTCTAATGAACCTTAGTGAATCAATATCCACAATCTATCTTTATGTTTTCCATTTACATCTCCTTAGTTAATGTAAGAAAACCAAGGGTTTTTGTTTCTTTTAAAGCGAGAGGGTCTCCTCCAGGCTGGAGTGCAGTGGCTCCATCATAGCTCATTGCAGCCTTGACCTTCTGGGCTCAAGTGATTCTCCTGCCTCAGTCTTCCAAGTAGCTAGGACTAC